>NC_056742.1:279101326-279401326 GCF_019279795.1 Protopterus annectens | reverse complement strand
ATAAGATCAAGGTTGAACTTTTTGGCCACAATTCCAAAAGGTACTTTTGGCACAAAAACAACACTTACTATCACCAACAGAACATCTTCCCCACTGTGAAGCTTGGTGGTGGCAGTATCATGCTTTGGGGTTGCTTTTCTTCAGCTGGAACTGGGGTTTTAGTCAAGGTGGAGGGAAGTATGAACAGTTCCAAATACCAGTCACTTTTGGCCCAAAACCTTCAGGTGTCTGCTAGAAAGCTGAAGATGAAGAGGAATTTCACCTTTCAGCATGACAATGACCCCAAGCATACATCCAAATCAATAAAAGAATGGCTTCACCAGAAGAAAATTAAAGTTTTGGGATGGCTCAGCCAGAGCCCAGACCCAAATCCAATAGAAAATATGTGGGGGTGACCTAAAGAGGGCTGTGTACAAGAGATGTCCTTGCAATCTGATGGATTTGAAGTGCTTTTGCACATGAGTGGGCAAATATTGCCTAATCAAGATGTGCCATGCTGATAGACTCCTACCCAAGAAGATTGAATGCTGTAATTAAATGAAAAGGTGCTTCAACAAAGTATTAGTTTAAGGGTGTGCACACGTATGCAACCAACTTATTGTACGTTTTTTATTTTTTTATATTTTTTCCCCTAACATATTTGTTTGTTTTTCAGTTGAAGTGTACATGTTATAGGTCACATTAAAGGTGGGAAAAGTTTTGAAATTATTTATTGTGGTCTCTTTTTTTTTTTATCACAAAAACCTGGCATTTTAACAGCGGTGTGTAAACTTTTTATATCCACTGTATATAGCAACATATTTGAAAAAGTATGTTTAGCATACTCTCTGAGATTCATAAGTTCTGTTTGGAGGTTTTGAATGCGTGTTCGTTTTTATGTTTAGCACACCCCTTGAGATGCATTTGCTCTGCTTTTGGGTTTGGAATGCTTGTTCATTTTTATGTTTAGCATACTCTTTGATGAGATCCATTAGTTCTTCTTTTGGGTTTGAAATGCTTGTTCAGTTTTCCCAAACTGTGAAGCCCAGCAGCTGTTTTTTTTTTTATAAGTGCTTTACATAAAATGATGTATTCCACTGTACAAACCTAATGCCTTTTTCTGTTTGTATTTTTCTTCTAGTGGTCAAGTCCAGTGGATGCCCTGACATCCTTCAGAAATAAGGAAATTTGGATAGCACCACCTCAGTTTTATGAGATGAGCAGATTATGCCATTTTTCATCACTCAGTAACCTGCATCACTTTTGCCAACAGCGTAGCCTAGAAGGTTGTGAGCGTTGGATGGCACATATAATTAAAACTTCTGATGGGTTTTTCCACATTTTACCAGGTATCTATAATATCATAAGTTAGAAACATCTGATCACTGTACTGATATGCATGAAGTTAGTATTACTAAGAATTGTGATCTCAGTTTGTATTTTCCTCATTTTTGTTATTTGAATGTCTGTTTAGAACTAAGCTTTGAATTCTAAATATATATTTTTTAACATGTGCTTAGAAATTAGATTTATCTTACAGCTTGTGTTACACACACCTGAGCAGAAAGGGTCCGTCTGGGAAGAATTTATTTCCAGTTACTAGTGTTGTAGAAAAAAATCTGAAGTAGATACTGTGAATAAGAAAGAAATGTCTTGCCAAAAAGAAAACATTACAGGGAAGGAGTATTGCAGAATATGGAGATCTAAGCGCATCAAAGTCCTTAGAACAATGCCACTGATTCAACACTTGCCTTTGATGCTTGAAGATCGGAAGACTGGGTTCTGTTCTTAAACTAGGTCCTGGATTCATTTTCCAAGCAAACACTGCATTTCTAGTATAAGGGGTTTGCTGCACTCCTGAGGTGCTATCCTTCAGGTGAGATATTAAACCAAAGTCCCATCCACCCAAGTCGGTGGTAACTCAAGTGGATATTAAAGGTTATAGAGCACTTTGCAACAGATTTAGCATACAGGTATCCACGGTGGTGGTGCTGTGGTAGCGTTGTCGCCTCACAGTAAGACGCTGTGCAGTTAGACTCTCAGCTAGAGCATCTTCTGTGTGGAGACATACGTAAATGGGCGTACCTTCGTTGAAGGTTCTGCGTCAGGGCTGGCAACTCGGAACGTAAAAATCAGCTGCCAATCATTAGCGTACCGGAGTTCCGCTGTGGCGAACCCTAACCGGGAAAAGCCGAAAGATGCAACAACAACTTCATATATTTCCTGTAATGTAAAATCCTGTGAAACTTTAAATGATTAAACAAATTAAATAATTAAATATATAGATAAGAGTAAATAAATACATAAATAAAATGGCTAATAATTAAAAGCAATTAACACGTCTTAAATTTAATATTCTGTTACATATAATGTCCCTTTCTCCACAACCAAGGTTTCATCTCCTTCCTATTTTGCATTAACAGTATGTCCCATTCCAAATTTCCTAGATGCAAAAATTTTGTATAATTTATGTTCTTTCAATTTATGTATTCTTTTTATAAAATCATTATTTTTATGTCCCTCTGTACCCCATTCAGTTATTTAATTCCTAATCATAATAGACAAGTTGAATTTGGGTTGAGCTAAATGATTTAAGTGTTGTGCCTCAAACATTCAAGTTTGAAATATTAGCTAGCTAGTAAGAAAAAGAGGGTGCGGTTATGACATGCACAGTCCTTTAAGTTTGTGAAAAATGGAAGGGCACTCTGGAATGTTAATTGAATGAGACTTACACAGGTAGAAGTTTCCTGCTTTATTTGCTTAGAGTTTTTAGATTTAAAGTTAACAGGGGAAAGAAGACCCTGTCTGAGGAGTCTGCATGTCTGCCTTAGTATAACCCATCAACCATAAAGCTGTCATCCCCTAATGAAACTCTGAAACTAGTAGACCACTTGTCTGTCTTAGTGAATCCTGGAAACAATGAGACGTGTTTTCCTACTGTAACTTGGAAGATGGTAGACTTTTGTGTGCGATTCAGTGAAAACTAGGAACTGAGATACTGTCTACCTTATTGACATTTAAAAGAAGAGAGAAAGTGTAGTTTGAACAGACCTGAAATGGGCATTGAATTACTTGCCCTGACCCAAAAGTAGAAAGAAGAGCTGTGTTCTTGGAGAGTTGATGATTCCTTAGGGAAAGATGCTGCTTCTCAACAGAAGAAATAACTTTATTTGCAAACAGTTCTGAGACAATGAAGATGTGTGAAATTCGACTGATTTGCAGAGTACTAAAGGGAATTGTTCTAGAGACTGTGTGTAAAGCTTTCTGATGCTACCTACTAAAAGTAAGTAGGAGATGTGCTTGTGAATCAATATATAGATTCAGAGTTTTCAGCCAAATGAACTGTATGAGCTCTAACAGTGGCCACCTCTGTGTTTAACTGCTATTACAATAAAGTATTTGTTTCCATGGGCAGACTGATGTATTCTGAGTTTATGTCCCTCTTGTATTTAATCAAGCTAAACTGCCATGGACTATGTTTATTCCTTTCTTTCTAAACATACTTGAATTAAATACCTGTTTTTACTGTAGAAATATTTTTCTGACCCCCCCCCACCCCCACCCCAAGATGTATATGCAGTCACAGCTGTGGTCCTTCACTACCTGACCTGCTGTGATTGTCATTTAAGAGGCAGCCAGTCCCCTCAGCTGCATATAAGTAGACATTTTTCCTACTTCCTCAGCTCAGCTCTTGTTTCCTTAAAGTAAGTGAATTACTTAGTTTAACATTCATTTTTGTAATAAAGCGGGAGTAGAGAGTCTTGCTCCTTAAGATCAATCCTATTGGACTTCTAAGATGGCTGCACATTGAGTAACAGCTTAATTCTAGCTCTCTCTGTGTGAAAACAGAAACTTAGCAAAGAAAGCCAGTGGACCTTAACCTCTGGGTAAATTTCAATAACTAGCTAGTAAGGGCACTGCCTGGATGCCAGGAAAAAAGAATTAGAGAGGAGCTGAAGGTAAATGAGCTACAAAAGGTGGTTTACCTTTAAAACCACGATTTGCAGAAGGGCGAACAGCACATATCTGAAAGGCAGTTTGCAAGGTTTGCAAACGCCGAATGGAAAAAGGTTCGAAAGTGCAATGAGCGAATGCACAGCGAGATTCGCTCATTGCACATTCAGCATTCAGGGGCAGAGTGCACTATGGTGGTTATCGGGAAATGGTTCCTTTCCCCACTGTAGTGCGATCTCAGAGTTAGTATAATAAAGTAGGGGAGGGTGTGGGAGGCTTGCCCCCCTCCTTTACACTTAGTTTTTTTTTCTTCGACTTTCATTTTCGAAAAACAGCGAATCTGCTGTTCGATTTGCTGTTTTTCAAACATATAGGTTTGTCGACATTGTTAGTTTCGTGGTTTTGAGTCACTCATATGAGCACTCGCCCTTCTGCAAATCGCGGTTTTAAAGGTAAACCACAAAAGGTGACGAAAATAATTGACTGGGAAAAGTACATCAGCTGTTCAGCAAAAAGCAGTACAAGCTCCAGACATGACTTTCAGTAACCTGGAGGAAAGTAGAAACAGTTGCACATGGACATGATAAAAATAAATGAAACAGTGATGGAATATATCAATTAAAACAACAAAAGGCTTGAAAAAAAATGGAATGAGCTTTAAAAAAAATATTCAGATGAGCTGATTTTGTTGTGTCTTTCGGCCTTTTCCCGGTTAGGGGTCGCCACAGCGGAACACCGGTCCGCTAATGATTGGCAGCTGATTTTTCCATGCCGAGTTGCCAGCCCTGACGCACAACCTTCAACAAAGGGACGCCCATTTACGCATGTCTCCACACAGAAGACGCTCTACCTGAGAATCGAACCGGATAGCGTCTTACTGTGAGGCGACAACACTACCGCAGCACCACCATCGCAGATGAGCTGATAAAATTGCAAAACACAGATGTCAAAATGAATAAAAGGCTAACTGAATATGAGACTGCACACGAAGAGATGTTTAAAAAAATAATAGAATTAGAGGACAGAGCATATAAGGAAAACCTGAGATTTTCTGCTTTACCAGAGAAGCTGGAAAGAAAAGATGTTTAAAAAATTATGCTTTCTGCAATGTCTTTAAGTTTCAATGGTCTCACAGAAAAATACAAAAAAAAAAGGAGTAGTAAACTATACTAAAAAATGTAGAGTGCAAATAGCTATTCTACAGAAGACACACTTAGAACTGAACCCATGAATTTGGTAAAGGTTATCAGGTACATTTAATTGAAGGTCTTGATATGCACCCAATAGCTATTTCAGTTATTTTTTGTTGCTGTGCATCTGAGGACTCGGTATGTATGTATGGCTTCTATAGCTGTTCTTTTCCCACAGTATTGGGGGGGGGGGGTGCACCAAATAGGAACATTGCCCAAGACACTAGCCATCATTCCTACAGCTGTGTGTATGACTGTCATTACATTCTTTGGAACATACACTTAAAGATTTAGAGATTGAATAGATAGATTGCGGGGAAGGATGGAAGTGAGCAGCCATTGCCAACTGACCCATCCGGGGGGGAGGGGGTGGTGGCTTTGGCTTGTCACATGGGTAATAACCTACCAGAAGCATTATGTCTTTACCTCGTAGAATTTGAGCCTAGTGCATATCTACTGCATGTGCAAGTTGCACTATAAGAATAAACTTCAGTGTGTGAAGGCATGCTTCTCAGAGGGCAGAAGAGCTGCTGCAGAGGAAGGGGCACTTTGCTGGGAAGAGGGTAGATTACCCTGCTGGACAACCTAACTCTTGCCATGGATCAGATGAACTGATTGATGATTTATAGGCAGGACTGAATGGGCCACAGAGGTTTCACCTCACCTAGGCATTCCTGGTTCCTGCTACTGTGTATAGAGCATATTAATATTTAACTTGCTTTTGCACAGCGTTTCTTCTTTGTTATACTGTAATGCCTGTATTTTTTACAGCTAAGAAAAGTACTTGTTTGCATTAATATCTTTAATACATACAACAATTACTGAAGAGACTTCTCCCCTACTTTTAAAATACCCCTGACTACATAAAACTGCTTTACTATATATAGCATGTGGATTATATTATGAAATGTTTTGTATAAATACTAATAAGAACAAATGTTGTTTTGCTTACAGTTACTTTCTTTCTCTTTTAGTATTGTTCTAAACATTAATGACATAAAGGTGGAGTATATGCTTTACAGTCCACTGACAAGTTTAACAAAGTCAACAAGAGTCTAATCTTTCTCAGCCACTTTTTCTTGCAAAGCCATATTTCACAAAATTGATTGACTCTTTATAATCTACCATTTATTTACTAATTTTATTTGCTGGCCTTCTTCCTGTTTATCTCAATTTCCCATCACCAGACTCTGGTTCAAGTCTAAGGTACCCTGATACCTCTAGTCAACACCTATGCCTTTTTCCTGTCTGTTGAGCTTTTTCCTTTTGAACACTGGGGAATGTTCCACTGACACTGTCTCTCTATGTGCTTTACTGTTATGAGAATGAGAAGCAGATTCTTCTTCTGTTTGCTGGCTCACTTTTTCTTGGATATAAACTATTTTTTATTTACTCCTTAGCCTCTTCTGCATCAAAATATCTTTGATCCTTCAGGAAAAATATTCTAAAGACAGGCGGATACAGCAGATTGAATGTCACACCTTCCTTTCAACATTTCCTGATAGCTGGGATAAATTTGCTTCTCTTCTGCCTTATTTACAATGAATAATATTTTTCTTCACAAACACTCTTAGTAATATTTTTCCTTTTGCCACAGTTTTGTCAGGATCAACTCTTTCTGCTATTGTGATTGTACCTTTGTTAATACAATTCTTGGTTTCTTTCTCATGGCCAAGTTTGGAGCATACACTCAGTGTGCCCTTTCAGTTAACAAATCTTTTTGGCTGTGGAATACCAATCTAGTTGCTTACTTATGCTTCCATAAAATGAATATATTCTGTACCTTCCAGTTTCACTGGTACAACAGATATCTCAGTTTTTTTGTATGTGCTGTCTTCTAACTTTACCATTTTTATAAACGGCTCTTCTTGAGAGGTCTCGTACTCAGCCAATCTTTTCTTCATCTCAACCTCTGATTTTTGCAGAATAACTAGTCAAAGCTTCTTCTATTTTTCCAGTCTTTCCCTCATTGTTTTTTATTATTTAATCCCCTCTGGGTACATTTGATTTATTTTTTCCTCTAAATTACTGGAAGCTATGTCTTGTGCCAAAGCTGAAGCTTGAACTGCTTTTTGCTGAACAGCTACAGTGTTTCCTCTTCACTTTTTCTGGATTACTTTCTTTCAGGTTCTCAAAATTTCTGATTTGCTAGGATTCAGGCAGTGTACTTATTATCTAGTAACTACATTTTACTCAAGCTGAGAATTATCAATGGCTTCTTTTGCTCAGTTCTTTTTTCACATTGGGAGAGTTGAAAGTAAGCTGTTGATCAGTATGTAGCCATCTTGGAAGTCCAACATTTGACTGCATTAACCAAATCATGATGTTCCAGAGGGAAGTAGAATGTAAGAAAATGCTATTTTGCTAGTTGGCCTTGATGCAGAGAAAGTATTCAACAAAGTAAGCTAGGATTTTATGAATAAGGAACATTTGCATTCCATGATACAATGAGGTTAATTAGGAAGGTATATGAAGGACTAGAGGCAAGAATTAAAGTGGGAGGTATCTCTCTGATAAGTTGTTTTTGAACATATGAAAAAGGCAGAGATGTCCTTTCCCATTTGTTATTTGCTTTGTATTTAGAGTCATTGGCAAAGAAAATAAGGGATTCAGAAAGTTGAGGATATGACTGGTATGATAATCAAGAAAAGTTGGCTTTATTTGCAGATGATTTGTGGACTAGATAAATCCAGAAAAGGATATCTCGGTGTTATGGAACATTCTGAGACCATTTCAAGTTTTATTGAGATGTTATTTATTTGACATTTGTTTACCGGGAAAGTCTGACTGGGGTCTGAGGAATCCATTTTCAGCAGATGCCCGGAGAGAAAAGCTCCAAACAATACATACATAGTAACATCAGTCATGGATAAGGCATAATAATGAAACTACATCATCTAATAGAGATAAAAGGAAAATGTTGGTTGATTAATAATGTAAAAAAACAATAGGGAGATGTTATAGCAAATATTTGTATGAAAGAACAGTAAGATAATACAGTTTAATGATACCATAAGAGGAAATAGAAAGTGAGATATGATAGGAAAAGGTTAGAGGTAGAAGGGGGAAAAGTGTTTAAGGGAGAAGGAGAAGTAAAAAGAAAGGTAGGTAAAGTTAAAGTAAGTTGAAGCTTCTATTACAATGCTTCCACTGCCTTAGAGATACAAAATGAATGAAGGCAAAACAAAGGCTATAACCATAAATTATGTGCCCCCGCTAAATTGGTTTAGCAGTATCCATATTTATATGGGCACGATGAGATCAAGTATTTAGGAGAATGAATTAAAAATGCTTCTATTATGACAGCTAAGGATATGTGGAAAGAAACTAAGCAGAAAAATAATGCAAAAACTGAGAACCTGGAAGCTCCTGTTCATAGATATGGATAGCAAGATACACATAGTGAAATTGTTTTAGTCCCTTAATTTTATATATATCAAGGCATATTTTTATCAACCAGAAGAACTGTTGTAGACATTAAGGTGAAGGAGTTTTGTGGACAAAGATGGAGTATTATGGACATTAAGATGAAGTTTATCTGGGAGGAGAAGAGAGCAAAAGTCAAGTGGGTTAAGTTGACCTTTCCAGTAGAATTAGTTGATTTAGGATTACCTGATTTGAAGGGATATTTTAGAGCTACACAGTTTAGGTTCATATACGTAACAGAAGCAGAAGATTACAATTCCAAAGTGGAATAGGGTGATGATGAAGCAAGGAGGGTGTTCAAGAAATACTGAGAGAGCGGGGTTTTGAATGCATATTCTTAAGGAGAATTATAGCAACCATACAGAGTATTATATTCATGAAGTAGCAGAAATTATTCTAAGAACTAAGCCAACACAAGAATTAGGAAAGGAGATTTTGCCAGTGGGGATTACTGCAAGTACGGGTAGATAAAATAGGCAGGGGGGATGGAATTCACTGGAGAAAACTGACAAAGGAACCAAGGAATTGGGAACAAACAACTAAAAATTGGAAAGGAAATGGAGTGGGATGAGACCACAAGAAGACATTTGGACTGCAGGCTCAAGACTGCCTTCTGTACTAGGGATTAATATTGAAGTATAGGCAAAGAGAAAGGTATAGGGAAATCCTACGTTAAAAATCTGCTCAGGTAGAGTTTAGGTAAATCTAGGGCAGGAGCTGCTGTTAAAAAAAGGATAATTAGTAGAACACACAATACTGCATGATTACTATAAGAATCAATCCGTGGTTAGAAAAGTTTGGGAAGAGAGATTAGAAAAGCAGTTTACAAATAATGGGAAGACAAATGTAGGGCTCTGAAGTGTGCAGTAAAGTCCAGAAGGTTTAGAATTTTTGCTTGAAAGTGTTTCTATTGGTATTTTTATACACCAAGAAGACATCAAAGAAATGTTTCCTCGGGTAGATAACAAATGCTGGAGGCATAATAAGGAAGAAAGAGGTGACTGGGAGCATATGCTTTAGGAGTATGAGTTGGTAGATTTCAAAAATTCCCTACAGAGTACTTGAACAATTCGGGTGATCAGAAGATCTGAATAGTCTAGACTTAATAATGCCTTGTTATGTTGGCTACCAAAATGCAATTACTACAAAATGAAAGACGGTCTAAACCAACTGTGTTTGAAGTTTCGAATATTCCAAAAGAGATAAAATAATTGAAGAGGAATGTTTAGAAAAGGGAAGGAGCAAATTGCATAAATATAAATGGACATCATGGAAATAATACACACAGAATAATGTTCAGGAGGATGAATCATATTCAAGGGAAGGCAGGAAATGAGCAGTTTATATAATCTTAGACTTATGATAGTTATAAAGAAATAACACATGTATAAGGTACATAAATGGAAACAAAATGTTAATAAGATTTGTTTAATTTTGTATTAATGTTTTTTTTTGCCTATGTATTAAGTGACAATTTAATGAAGGTGTTTAAAAGAAAAAAATAGTAATAGTTAAGTAGCAGCTAACTATACTATGTCTTTTGCAATATGGTTAGTTACCATTTTTGTTTGAAAGCAGTTTGTATGTTGAAAGCTTGGAATCATCAGCGTATCAACACAATTTCCCCTAATGGGAAAACTCCAAAAATGGTTTGCCAAAAACACTTTAGGCAAAACTTGGAATAAATCTTTTTTTTTTTTTTTTTTTTTTTGCTGGGGGCAATCCCCCTGTACTCACCTGTGTAGTGTGGATGCCCCTGAACTTAAATATACCTACGATGAGGTTGCACAGTAGTGAAGAAAATAATTCATAGTTCTCCACTATTGCTGAAATGTTTTCGGTGAAACATTTTCACTGAAATGGCACTCAAGTAAACTAAACTGCTATCAACATGCTGCCATGCTCCTAAATATTTTTAGTTGTGATGCATTTTCTGATATTGTAGATATTATTTTTAACTATCACAACATTTATTATAAACAACTAAAACAACAATCAGTCCAAGCACCTGTAAAATAGACTTGTATAAAAAAAAGTACTACTAAAAAATCTCATTCCATGTGTACAAAGCTACGTAATTATTACAGTTATTGTCGCACAGTTATATAACAATAATTTTAAAATGAATGTACATTGCCGTATCTTTTATACTATCCTTGATGATCATAGATCTTTTTAACTTTACCCAAACCACTTATAATTAAATAGATACCAAAAGTAAGCTTTAACCTGTTAGGTAACTATTTACAAGTTCCTAACATACTGTCCTATTTTCATTTTTTTTACTTTATTTTATTTTATGGTGTGCACCCTTTCTCCTCTCTCTAGTATTACAAATTCCAATATGAACAGGCTCTCCTCAAATATCTTACAAGCTTATGTCACTTTGACATCTAAAATTTTTGTCATAGTTGCCATTTCCTCTTAACGTGTTTTCCATACCTTTTTAACACCAAACGTGCCCTTTTCCTAATTTCCTCCATTAAATCACTGACTGACATCCTTCTATACAGACGTCTTTGGACATTTCCATCTGTCTGTGGTAGCTTTCTCAGCCACCACGTTGAGAAGCAGTACGAGGGCTTTTGCATCATGTGGGGCTTTCAGATCTGGATACCAACTTAACAGCATTGGTTCTCTGGTAAATACAATCTCTCTTTCCATTATTATCATTGTGAAGGCCTCTCTACTCCAGGCCAGTAATCAAGGAGCCTCATTCCTCACTACTGACACTGGGGAGAGATGGCCACTAAAAACAGGACTGGATTTACACAATATTTTAAGATGCAGCTCTCTCCATCAAGCACAATTTCCTCCAAGAGCACACAAGAAACACACTCCTGACCTGGGACTGGACTTTGTCTCTCCAGATCCCAAACAAGACCCACTTTGGAGCACTGTGTCCCAGTTCCAAGTAGTTGACACTCCCACACCTGGGTATCTGACTTGCGCACACACACACACACACACACACACACACACACACACACACACACACACACACACACACACACACCTGGGAAAGGCTGGCACAGATTTACTAGCTGTGCCCTTCTGCCCAGACTATAAAATAACCATGCTGCCACCAGTCAACCGCCCTAATAATTTTACAAGGGTATCCAATTATACTGAGTAAAATCAATACTAATGTAAATGGTAGAGTGTAACCAAAGCAGCAAGGCTTTTTGGAGTGGCCAAGACATCACTAAAATAAGCATAAACACTCTCAAGATGTTAAACGTATTCCCTAAAAGACCAGCCACAATGAAAAGTATAAAAATATTTAATAAAAAATAAAATAGAAAATAAGAGAATACTAAATATTGAAGTAAAATGAACACCAAAGTTTCATCCACAGGAGATATAAAAATAACACAGTGGGATAGATTCACACAGATGCAGAAAAACAATACTTAACTAATCTCACTGTATTTCCTGACTATCTAAAGATAGTTAAACTTAATTAATACAGCAAGGCAAGATAGCAAGGGGATGGGTCTCTGACTGAACTGAGCCGAACTCAACAGAACTGTGATAACTGACGTAAATCTTTTTATTACATTCCAAACAAAACAAAACAAGACAAACTGCTGTGAGAGTTCCATCCTCTCAGTGCTGGTTATAGAATGATATCACATTTGATCACCTGACTCTGGTACAATACACACACAATGCTTTGCTAAGATCTGTTGCAGCATCTGAAAGCTGTAGAGCAATTTCAAAAGATTCTACTCTTCCCTTCCAGAATTCTCTATTTAAACATATATGTTCAGTCAGTTATAACAACACTGTTAATACATTTTAACACAAGCATCTGTACAAGTCAGTATGATAGTCAAAGGACACAAAATTCTTTATGAAACTCCAGCTGCTAACTATGCTTGCATATGTTACACTTGTACTGCCGTATTCTCCGTGGCACAGATGGCAGTACCTCACATCATCACATCCCTCTCTCTGCCCACCCCTTTGAAGACTTAAGCTAGCTTTTTCAAGTGACCCTGGAAAAACATTGTTTGAGAGAAATGGACCTGTCTGGGAACACTTTAACCCATACCCTGTCTTGAGAATCCATCT
This sequence comes from Protopterus annectens, assembly GCF_019279795.1. Taxonomy (NCBI): domain Eukaryota; kingdom Metazoa; phylum Chordata; order Ceratodontiformes; family Protopteridae; genus Protopterus; species Protopterus annectens. The sequence goes on along the minus strand of NC_056742.1, from coordinate 279,388,700 downwards.
GCATTGGCATTGCTAATCCCACTATGGTGCTGTACTGTCATGCCATATGCCTACAACCCTAGACTCCACCTTAATAACTTGGCATTTTTGTGGCTGACACTATGTAGCCATGTTAAGGGATTGTGGTCTGTAACCACACTGAATTTCATTCAATACAAATAAGGCTGAAATTTCTGCAGTGTTCATACTATTGGCTAGATATTCTTTTTCTACATCTGCATAACATTCCTCCCTGGGTTGGAGTCTACGGCTGAGATATAAAACTGGGTGCTCTTCTTCCTCTGAATAAACCTGGCTGAGTACAGCCCCCACCTCATGGTTTGAAGCATCCACCTGTACAACAAATTCTTTGCTGTAATCTGGACTGGCTAACACAGGGGTCCTCCCAAAGCCCCTTTAAGCTTTTGAAGTGTCTGCTTGCAGACTGGGGTCCACAGTACCTTATGTGACCTGTTTTTCTTTGTCAGGTCTGTGAGGGGAGCAGCTATTGCACTATAATTAGGAACAAACTTTCTATAGTACCCCACTGTCCTCAAGAATGCCCTCACCTGATTTTTCATAACTGGGCAGGCCGTGCCTGAATAGCTTCCACTTCAGCAGGTTCTGGCCTAATCTTGCCACTCCCCATTCTGTCCCAGGTAAGAGACCTCTGCCATACCCACCTGACACTTAATGGGTTTAATGGTCAACCCTGCCGCTTTCATTCTACCCAGGACCTCCCTGATATCCTGAAGGTGATCTTCCCAGGAATGGATGTAGATAGCAATAACATCCAGATAAGCAAGGGCATAATCTCCTGTTCTTGCTAGCATACAATCTACTAGCCTCTGGAAGGTTGCTGGGGCATTTTCACCCCAAAGGGCATCTTTGTGAACTTATATAATCCAAAAGGAGTCACAAAGGCTGAACTTACTCTAGCAATGAGAGTTGAGGGCACCTGTCATTAGTCTTTGGTCAGATACTTAGCCCCACCCAGATGCTTTAAGGCTTCATCAGCCCTAGGCATGGGGTAAGCATCTGGCTCTGTGTGACTGTTTAGTTTCCTGTAGTCTACGCAGAATCTAATGCTACCATATTTCATTGGTACCAGCACCATTGGGGTGGCCCAGGGACTGCTGGACTTCTAGATTACCCCCATATCCAACATTTCTTGTATCTCCTCCCTCAGTGTCTGTCTGACTTGCTCAGGCACCCTGTAAGGGGCCTGCTTGATAGGCCTTTGGGGTCCTATATCCAGATGGTGCTGCACCAGGAGGGAGCAAATAGGTTTCCCAGTGAACATGCCCCCAAACTTCTGCACCACTGCTCAAATTTCTTGATCCTTGGTAGGAGATAGCCACAGGATATTGCTACCCCTTCCACAGAGGTGTCAGTCCAAACTTCACTGAGGAGATCAGTCACCAGATCCCCCTCAAACTCCTTCTGCTATCCAATGCAAATACTCAGCACCAGGGCCTCCTGTAAGGCTTCATCATGTTAACATGGTACAGTTTGTACCCCTGCCTCCTGCCTAGTAGGTTTACCATGTAATTAACATTACTGACCTTCCTTACCACTTGCGTCTGACAGGAATGAACACCATAACCTGCTGTCCCACAGTATACTCTCAGGCTTGAACATTCCTGTCATACCAGACATTTTTCTGCTGTTGGACTCCTGCCAGGTTTTCCTGGGCTAAACCCATGAGCCCCCCTAAGCCTTGTCCTGTGGTTTAGGACATATGGCACAACAAACTCCTTGTAGGATTCATACTTACCCTCCCACTCATCACAAATCAAATCTAAAGGCCCCCTCACCCTATGCCCATACAGCAACTCAGAGTGAAAAAACTGTGGATTTTTAGGGTACCTGAGTGCATGCAAACAGTAGATGGGGCAAGTATTTGTCCCAGTCTCTCTTAAACTGGTCTGCAAATACCCGTAGCATCGTCTTTAATGCAGAGTTTAACTTGTCTGCAAGACCATTAGTCTGAAGGTGGTAGGAGATGGTCATTAGGTGCATATAGGAATATATATAGACACTAATATTTGAATATTTATGATGTATTTCCATTCATGTTTTATATATATATATATATATATATATATATATATATATATATATATATATATATATATATATATATATATTCCTATTTTTACAATGTTATTCATATTTATTTCATATTTATTGTATTTTTATATATTTATATATTTTCATATACATTTTAGGATATTAATATGTATTTGTAGTATGTGATTACATTACCCTGACTTAATATAAATATATATATATATATATATATATATATATATATATTTATATATATATATATTTACTATATATATTTATCTACTTAGCTTAGTTTTGCCCATTTCCATTTAACCACATATATATTTATTCAATTACTTGCTCATACATTTTATGTGCATTCATAATTTGTAGTGTATGTATTCTATATATTTTATAAGGTAGCGATGATATTATATGAGATGAAGTTCTTGTTTTATGCCATAGTGTTTGATGTTTTTATAACTGGTAAGGTATTGTTTTGATCTCGGCACACTATTTGATTTTAATACTGTCACTTTAAAAATGGTTAATCCCGTTAATAGGAAATGATGTCATCTGGGTCTTGGTTCTGGTTTTTAAATCTAGTTTTATTTTTTCTAGCTTTATCTGATGAAGTCTCTTTGATTGTCTAAAATTGAGACAAAAGCACTTATCTTGTTGTTTTAACAATAAAGGATTTGGTTGCCCTAAGGAAGTGTTCATGTTCGTGTTTTGCCTGCTTGCCTGCCTTCTACCTGTTTTTTCTTAGATTATTGGTTTCGTTTTTGCCTTTGTGTGGTTAGCATTAGTTATGTCAGAGGCTGTCTGTCTTAGCAGTGGCCTGTCTTCCATCCACCAAGATAAGATACAGACTCCGGTGCTAGTTTGGTACCCCTTTTGTCTCGACAACTTATTACTGGCACGCTGTTATTCCCACCTGCTGGCTCCCTCACCTTTTGTTCCACACCTTGCCACAGTGGACGTTTGTATACCCCATGGCCCCTTTGGTTACATTTAAAACATGTAACCCCTGATCCTGGCCATTCACCTAAACTAGTGGCTTCCCCTGTTACTGGTACACTCTGTTGTGGGTGATTTAGGCTGCCCACAATGGGTTTCCTTATATCCATGTGCAGCACTGGGTATCCAGTGATGCCCTACTTGCTAAGTAGAGATCCCCTTTTCTCCCCAGCTCATCTGCAGGTTACATTCCTGGTCTGCCAACCAGATTCTCATATCCTTAGGGAAAGTTCTAAAGGCTTGTTCCCGCACCAAAAGGTCTCTCATTCTTTCAAAAGTGGTGACCTGACGCCCACTCACCCATCTATGAAAAGAAGTGCTTAACTCAGCAATATAATCAAATACAGGTTCAAGCCACAAATACAAACAGAAGCCGCCAAAAAGAACTCCAGGAACCATGCCAAAAGTAAAAAAGTATTCCAACCGTTTTATTAAGTGCTTTTCATCCCACACAATTGTGGGACTTCAGATGAAGTCAGAACGAAATAAACAACATTTATATTAAGAACAATGATAAATCATGCGCTCACAACAACCAATAAAAAACTTTTCATTTCCACTGAATTTAACCCCATAATTCCCAAGGAAAATTCCACATGTTTTCCTATAGCATTCTATTAAACCCAAAACATCCACTGACTATGTACTACTGAATGCATGCCTACTTACTAGTTTATATCAGTCCATGAAAATAGAAAATAAAAAAATACATAAAATAATGCATAATGGATGTGCTTCTTATCTCATCAAGCTTTTTCATTTTAAAATACAAAATATGGAATAAACTTCATTTAAACCTTGGTAATGACAAACACTTTTACGAAGTTGCCAAAGGATTCCAATCTCTCCAAAAGGAGTGAATCTTGGCTCCCTCACCTATCCGATAGTACACAATCTATTGCTCTGAACTTGAATTTATGGTCTGTAAATTCTCTGTGTGGGACGAAAAGCGCTTAATAAAACAGTTGGAATAGTGTTTTACTTCTGGCGTGGTTCCTGGAGTTCTTTTTGATGGCTTCTATTTGCATTTGTGGCTTGTTGCCATTTTTATTAGTTGATGTGGAAATACAGGTTCATCTGCCTTGCGTCAGTGCTCACAATTTGTTTTTCTGTAAGCTTCAGATGTTAACTTATAGCAATTCAATAAACATGGTTTCAGTCTATCATAGTTTAAGCAGTCAGTATCAGACAATTTAGAAACAGCACTTAGAGCTTTTCCATGGAGTAAGGAGCTCTTGGTCAGCATTATCCTGTTTATATACTCTTTCAACTATATGAATAAAACTGTCAGTCACCCCCTTCTGCAAATTGTGGAAGAAATGGACTGATGTTTGTTGCTTCTGAGGTCCAGTTATTCCCTTCTCCATGACCCTGAAGAACAGTTAACAGCTCCCTCTCGTGTTTTCGCTGCTTCTCTTTTTCTTTATCCCCAAATCAGCATACTCTCTCTCTCTCTCTCTCTCTTTGATCTCTAGTTCATACTGATGCTGCTTCTCCTTTTCTCCAGCCTCCAAACATTTGGCCTCCAATTTATGTCTCTTTAACTCCAGATGGATTTTTAAGTCCTCTGAGGAACAGTTGAACTGTCCTGTTTATGAAGACTGCATATCTCCATCACCAGACTGGTTGTCCTCCAGGCCAGTAGTCCACACTGCAGCTGTGATTACAGCTGAAATAATTTCCTCTTTAGTCCAGTTAGCATGCACCAGTCCTTTGGCTTCAAACACTTTAGCCAACTGGTTCTTTGCCAACTTTCCCTGACTAAACTAAACTAACAAAAATAAATAAAAACTGTTGTGAAAATGAAACTCTGTATGTTTACCTTGTGGCTTTTGAGAGTACACACAGCTTCAGTTCATTTCCTATCCCACTGATCTACCATGAGCATGTGATGGTCTCTGTACTCCAGGCCAGTAATCAAGGAGCCTCAATCCTTACCACTGACACTGGTGAGAGACAGCCACTAAAATCAGGAATGGATTTACACAGTATTTTAAGATATAATTCTCTGCATCAAGAACAGTTTCCCCCAAGAGCACACAGGGAACACACTCTTGACCTGGGACTGGACTCCGTGTCTCTCCAGATCCCAAACAAGACTCACTTTGGAGTACTGTGTCCCAGTTCCAAGTAGCTGGTACACCCACATCTCAGTATTTGACTTTCTTGCGTGGGCACACACTCACACACACTCACACACACTCACACACACTCACACACACTCACACACACTCACACACACTCACACACACTCACACACACTCACACACACTCACACACACTCACACACACTCACACACACTCACACACACTCACACACACTCACACACACTCACACACACTCACACACACTCACACACACTCACACACACTCACACTCACACACTCTCCTGGGAAAGGCTAGCAGAGATTTACTACACACTGCCCAGACTATAAGGTAACCACTCTGCTACCAGTCAACCACTCTAAGGCTATTACAAGGGTATCCAATGTACTAAGTAAAATTAGTGGTAGAGTGTAACCAAAGTAGCAAGCCTTTTTGGAGTGGCCAAGTTATCCGTAAAATAAGCATAATCACTTTCAAGATATTAAAAGTATTCTCTAAAAGACCAGCCACAATGAAAAGTATAAAAATATCCAATAATAAATAATAAAATAGAAAACATGGAGAATACTAAATACCTAGGTAAATTAACACCAGAGTTTCAGTCACAGGCAATATAAAAATAGCAGGTGAATTGATTCACACAGATGCAGAAAAACAATACTTAACTAATCTCACTGTATTTCCTGACTGTCTAAAGAATAACTGTTCCCTAGTTAACTTAATTAATACAACAAGGCAAAATGAGATGCCGAGATGCTTACTTCCTCAAGGCAAGGTGATGAGCCTCTGACCGACTGAACTGAACCGAACTCAACCGAACTGTGATAACTGACATAGATCTTTATATCAGGTTCCAAAGAAAACAAAACAAACTGCTATGAGAATTCCATTCTCTCAGTGCTGGTTATAGAACGACATCACATTTGATTATCCGACTCTGGTACAATACACACTCAAGAGTTTTGCTAAGATCTGTTGCAGTATCTGAAAGCTATAGAACAATTTCAAAAACTTCAACTCTTGCCTTCCAAAATTCAGTTTAAACATACATACATCCAGTCAATTATAACAAATAGTTGATAGATTTTAACACAAGCATCTGTACAAATCAGCATCTGTTTCAGCCTCAGCACAGCTCCTCGTGGTCCTGCAGAGGGTTACAAGCAGCAGAGAGACTAAAAGAGAGACTTTAAACTGATTTTCTCTGCCTTTCTACTTGTGACTGCATATTCTCAATGAAAAGTGAGTTTCTAGCTACTCTAAGAACTGAAAAAGCTTTGTTCTTGCATTTTACTGTTTTTGCACTTCTAAAAGTCATTTTTGTGTTGTTTAACTGTTGTAGGCTACATGCTCAAGTGTGCTAGCCTGTTTAAAGCATTTACAGCATTTTTTGTTGAGTTACTGTTGTTCTGCTAAAAAAAAGAAAAAAAAAACAACAAAAAATCCTTGTTTCCCCGCCTTTTCTGAACTAGAGTAGTCCAGATATCAGGTTTTGCTGAATTCCGGGCTGTGGTATAGTTCCTGTGTTGCCCATATCCTTACTTGGATAGGAGGAAGCTTCTCTGTTCACAGTGAGAGTGGGGAACTTTCAGCAGCCTATTTGTCCCCGGAGGAGTGGTCTCAGCCCAGCAACTAGTAGCTATTGGCCGTTTTGGGCTAATTCCTATCTCTTTCAAGTTCCCTGCCTTAAAACCCGCATTTGCACTGTTTTGCACTTGTTTCAGCCTCAGCACAGCTCCTTGTGGTCCTGCAGAGGGTTACAAGCAGCAGAGAGATGAAAAGAGAGACTTTAAACTGATTAAGTATTTTTTCTCTGCCTTTCTACTTGAGACTGCATATTCTCGCTGAAAAGCGAGTTTTTAGCTACTCTAAGAACTGAAAAAGCTTTGTTTTTGCATTTTACTGTTTTTGCACTTCTAAAAGTCATTTTTGTGTTGTTTAACTATTGTAGGCTACACGTTCAAGTGCGCTAGCCTGTTTAAAGCATTTACAGCATTTTCTGTTGAGTTACAGTTCTGCTAAAAAAAAAAAAAAAAAAAAAATATCCTTGTTTCCCACCATTTCTGAACTAGAATAGTCCAGATATCATGTTTTGCTGAATTCTGGGCTGTGGTGTAGTTCCTGTGTTGCCCGTATCCTTACTTGGATAGGAGGAAGCTTCTCTGTTCACCAGTGAGAGTGGGGAGCTTTGAGCAGCCTATCTGTACTTGGGGGAGTGGTCTCAGCCCAGCAACTAGTAGCTTATTGGCCGTTTTGGGCTAATTCCTATCTCTTTCAAGTTCCATGCCTTAAAACCCACATTTGCGTGGTTTTGCGCATTGAGCAATGTCACGCAGCACCATTTAAGCAGCTTTTAACAATTCCCGGCTCCACAATGTCTACTCTTTAATTTTTCTCTTAGAACTAGTCAAACTCTCAAAGTATAAGCACTCAACCTTCATTCTACAGCCCAGCACTTGCTCAAATTTCTCAGTAAGCACTAACAAACTTTAGCAAAACACCCCCTTATAGTATCCAGAAGTACAAGTTTCCCTATTCTTCCATTCCGGATAATCAATAAACCAGTTCTTTAAACTATCCAGTCATGTCCAAAGTACAGTTTCAGGTATACTGTCCAGTCCAGCTGGTGAATCTGGGAGTCTTGAGGCAATGTTACAGTTGTCTTATATAGACAGACAACCCTCTCCTTCTTCCAACAAACTAAAATATTTGTGAGAGATGCAACTATACAGCCAAACTGGAGGCTGGCACAGTCAGTCAGGAGGAAAAGGAAACCACTCGCACCACACAACCAGTCTCACATAGACCAAACCTACCAGCAAACAAGACACATAAACTCACAAAAACATACTCAAGAGGGTCTAAATAAAAATCTGCCAAAGCAACAGAGACCTCCAAAGCAGCCATCCAAGCAACCGCTACCCCACAACAACTTTCACGTATCACATACTTCACTAAGTCACTGTGCCACACAGTCGCAGCCCCTAAGGCTAAATAACACACCTAATACACTAGTAATTGGAGGCTCTGTTATCGGGCATACTGACGTCCCACTCACCAGACTGAACAAGGAGAAGGTCATTGTAAGCTGCCTGTCGGGAGCCAGGATCCGCCACATAACACAGGCACTCAGGTCATTCCACAGCAGGTACAGATATGACTCTGTCATTGTCCATGTTGGTGTGAATGACCTGAGATGTACCTCCCTGGACTACATGAAAAGAGACATAGAGGAGCTCTCCGATCATGTAGCCCAGGCTGGTATGACCCTGACCCTGAGTAGCATATTGCCCTCACCAAGAATGATGCCACAGTATAAAGACAAAATGATCAATTTTAACAATTGGCTAAGCTATTGGTGTCATTCAAAGGGGATCCAGTGTCAGCCTGGGGTGACATGCTCGACAAGCCACGTTGCTTCGCCAGAGACGGCTTGCACCTGTCACCCTTAGGCTTTCGAATACTGGCTAAGGCTCTTGTCACCCCCATAGTGCCTTTTTTAGGCAAGGCTCAAAAGACAAACCCACCTCCATAGACAATACCAGAAACAAAAAAACTAAGGGTAACGCTACTCAATGCCAGAAGTCTAAACCTCAAGATGCATGCACTCGAGGCACTCCTCAGTATGGAGAAAATTGATATCTGTGCAGTAACAGAAACCTGGTTCAAGACACCAGAGAGTACCCCAGCACTACCAGGATTCAACTCGTACCATTCTTTTCGGCCTCAGAACTCAGACTGGAATACTAAAGGCGGGGGAGTATCCATTTTCATCAGGGATAACCACACCTCCAGGTTAGTGGCACTGCACGAGGCAGCGGACACCATCCATGTGCAACTAACAGTAGGTAAAACTGCTTTTCAATTCATAGCCTGCTACAGATCTCCCACCTTGTCTCAGGACCCCCACTCTGCATTCTTGAGAACACTGTAGAATATGAAGGTCTCACCAAACACCATGATATTGGGAGATTTTAACTACCCAAACATTGACTGGGAAAACTACTCAAGTCCCAACTCTTTTACGCAATGGTTCCTGGAGTTTATAAACTCAAATGCCATGGAACAACTGATCACCACTCCAACAAGAGGGGACAACATATTGGACTTGGTCATCACCAACATAGGGGCTCAATGTTCCACACCAGAGGTAAATCCCTCGTTGGTAAGATCAGACCATAAACTTATCACAATGGACATTCACATCCCAACCCCACCCCTAGCCAAGGAAACCACTGTGAAAAATTTCTCAAAAGCAAACTTCACACTTCTCAAGACTGAGGTGGAAAGTTTCAAAGCCCCCGGGCTAATGGAAAATGCTACCCAAACTGCAGAATCCTTTACAAATGCACTATATGAGCACCTACAGGAATGCATGGATCGTGCCATCCCAAGTAAAACCAAGACTCGCTCCTCCAAAAGCAGGAGACCAGTCTGGTGGACCCCGGCCATAAATAAGCTATACAACAGAAGGAGGAAACTATTACATGAAAAGGCAAAATCCCAAAAAGGGAAGGCATCCTTGATCAGTACTAGCAAGAAACTTCGATCCCTCATAAAATCATCAAAGGCCAGCTTTGAAAGAAAAATCGCCAAAGACTCTAAAGATAATCACAAGGCGTTCTTTAGCTACGTCAAGAATCTGGGTGGCAGCTCTCAGATCTGCTCTGAGCTGGTGCAAAATGGCACAAAATACACTGAACCCACTGACATTGCCAACATCCTGGTGGACAGGTTCAGTGCAAACTTTACCCCCCCTTCCCCCCAAAAGGGCCTGTGTCTATCCCAGAAGAATGTAGTCCCCCAGACATCACAGACACACAGGTGAAAGCAGCCCTTTCCAAAGTAAAAAAACATAGCATCAATAGGACCGGATGGTATCCTGGGCTGCGTCTTACATAAGCTCGAAAAATGAACTAAGCCCTCACATAAATTCACTGTTCCAACTCAGCCTTACCACAGGTTATGTACCCAAAGAATGGCGTGCAGCAACAGTGATCCCGCTCCATAAAGGTGGCGCCACAACAGATCCCTGGAACTATCGCCCTGTAAGCCTGACTAGCCTGGTCTGCAAGGCTATGGACTGCATCATCATGGATCTCATAAACAAAGACATGGGGAACCTCCAAACACTGGACCCCACCCAATTCAGCTTTAAGGGCAGATCTTGCCTCTTAAACCTAGTTGACTTCTTCAAAACCGTTACCAAAGCTTTATATGAGGGAAAGGTAACACAGCCTACCTAGACCTCGCAAAGGCCTTCGACACAATACCCCACTCTGGCATCATAAATACGCTTACCAGCTTAAATATCAACCAATATGTCACAAGATGGGTTGCAAACTGGCTCAGGGATAGAACTCACATGGTCAGAGTCGCGGGTGCCATGTCCGACTCTAAACCAGTTACAAGTGGTATCCCACAGGGATCAGTCCTGGGACCCCTCTTGTTTGGTATAGGCAAACACGGGAGGACTGTGGCTGACCAAGTTCACAAATGATTGCAAACTGGGAGCCATAATCGACTCTCCAGCTGACACAAGCATTCTCCAGAAGGGCCTTACGGAGACGGATACCTGGTGTCAGAACCATGGCCTCAAGCTAAATGCAAAAAAATGCATAGTCATCTCCTTTGGGAAAAACAAAGTGCCCACAAACTACCAAATAGAAGGTAATCCACTAATTACGGAAGAAGTAATTGGGGATCTGGGGACCCAAGTAGATAGTAACCTCTCCTTTGACAATCACATTGCCAAAGTGGTTAGAAAAACCTTCTATATAGCCCACCTAATCACGAAAGGGTTCACATCTAGATCAAGAAAGGTCATTGTGCCCCTCTACTCATCGCTCATCAGGCCCATAATTGAGTACAATGCCCCATTTGGGATGTACCTTACCCGACACCTGCAACAGCTGTAGAGACCTCAAAAATACCTCACCAAGAGGATCGTGGGCCTCAAACAGATGCCCTATGCAGCTCGACTAAAGAAACTCCAGCTCTACTCAGTTGCTTACCGCCTACTCGGAGGCAATCTCTGCCTGACGTACAAGGCCATGTCTGAGCCGGAATTTTTGGACATGCTCCACCTCAAGAAAACCAGATCCATTAGAGCTACATGCTCCAGGGATTTAAACCTAAGCACAACAATAAATAGGACATGCTGGAGGGATAGATTCATATCCCAAAGGCTTCCCGCACTCTGGAATAGGATCCCAGTCCATGTTAGGCACAGCCCCTCACAGACCCTCTTCAAGAGAAATCTTGATGAGTGGATGGGAAATCGTAAATTTGATCCTGGGATCACTTCTATGGCCCTGCTGGACAGAGGCTGAGGAATCTAGTCTAAAAGGGAGGCTAAAGCAAACACATTCTGGCTAGACTTATAAATGCCCTAGGGCAGATAGCCTAGTTACCTACCTATGAACCTATCAGTGCAATCATCAAATGACACAAAACTCTTTAAAAAACTCGAACTAACTTTGCCGGCATATGTAACATTTGTACTGCTGTATTCACCCTGGCACAGATGGCAAATGGCAATACCTCACATCATCACAGTTGTTGTTAGTCATTTGGAGATTTTTTTCAAATTGCTAATGTTATATACCTAAAAGATATGCTGCCAAATTCCTGTAATTACATCTCCAGCATTCCCACTTATATAAGGAAACATTATGCGTACTGTTTGTACAGTATATAGAAGTATTTGCACAAATAAAAATTCTAAACTTTCTTGCCTTTGTGACCTGCCTTTGTGCTTGAAGAGTTGTCTTCTATATTTCCTTTGTGTTTCTCCCATACTAAATTGTTATTCCACCCCTGTCTTAAACTGTTTTCAGTCCTTTTGTAATTGACTGTCAGGCACTTGTGCATTCTGGACATAAATCTCATTTTTGTTGCCACTTATGAGCTAGGCTGTATGAGAAAGTTTATCCATACTGGTATCTCCAGTTGTTTTCATTTACATTGGTCTTATGTTCTGTGTCTCCTGTATGCTGGCAAGTATCTGTCGGAAAGACAGAATTTACATTTTACTTGCTCTTGCTATTATTGTATCTCATATAACTATTTGTTTGCTAGTATCTTGGTTCTTTCCTCAGGGATTTCCACTTCTTTGCAGATGACTGATCTTCTGCCACAGTGTCCCTGTCTAGATTCAACCCTATTAGTCATAGGTTCTCTGGAGCCCCTTGCCCCCTTGTATTCCATATCAAAGCTTGCAGTTACACTTCCTCTTGTCTCGCTTAGACCCTTGTCTGTGTTTAGCTTCAAAACCCTAGATCATTCCTCCCTCTCCATTTCCTTTCATTGTTCTTGTACCATTCTCTTCCATTTTGGAGTATATTGCACATATTGAAGAAAATATAGTTTTCTTGTTTGTGTTGCTGTAAAGTTTTTTTTAATTAGGTAGTCCAAGTCCTCCTTGTTCCACTAGCAAATTTTTAACGAAACACATCTTTTATTGATTCAATTATCACTTATGACATAGGCAATCATATATTTATATAAATAAAAGCAAACCATATTGACATATTTTCGATGCAAACATTATTCATCACTTATAATCTTCTATACAGTCATTGTCAATTGAACATTACCTAGCTCATTCAATTCCTGCCATCCCCTAAACCTCATTCCTCCTCCAAAACTTATTCTGCAAGTTTTGTTCCCACAGTTCTGTTTTTTCTTATGTAATCTGCTCCTACCCTTTGCTAAGGATCCCACTTCCAGTTCTTTTATCTCTGTTAGTATATTCAGTACTTCTAATACTGTTGGTTTACACTTAGATTTCTATTTTCTAGTAATTGCTTTTTGGCAGGCACCAGATATAAACTCAGCAAGGCCTTATGTCTATGCAATTCAGATCCTGTTTCACAGGTCAAAAATGATTTCCTTGATTACATCAATTTTCTCACCCAGTATTTTTGACAGAGTAGTCTTCATGGAATATTTAAGTCTGCCAACTTATAACATTCACAAAAAATATGTTCCCAATTACCGCTTTCTTCCCTGTCACAATTCCAGCATTTGCATTCTACCTGAGGAAAAATTATCTGGAGTCTCCTTGTGGTATAAAAATACCAGTGCAAACACTTCCAAGCAAAAATCCTAAATCTTCTACACTTTGTTGCATGTTTGGGAGCCATACATATATTCCCCCATTGTTTCTTTATGAATTGCTTATCCAGTCTCTCTTCCTCATCTTTACTAATCTTCTGTGATTGATTCCTATAAATACCATGCAATATTTTATATGCCCTACTAATTTATTTCTTTTTTAACAGTTTATATGTCAGAAGAAAAATTCAAGCAAGTCACATCTGCCTCAGGTGATGAAAAACTTCTTTATTTGGAGCTAACCAGATTACAGCAGCATGTTGGCCAAGATGATCTCAATCTGATCAGCTTGTTTACTGACATCAACGTTTATACTTTCCTGTCACTAGCCAAAATAGCTTTTGTTACATTTCTGTCAGTTGACAGTTGGCTATGAAAAACATCTAGGATTACAAATTACCTCCGAAAAGAATGTTTTACCTCAAAACCACAGCTAGTGTAGAATGTTTACCTCAAAACCACAGTTAGTACAGAATGTTCAAAAAGGTACAGAATACTTAGTTCAACAGTGGTAGCTGGAATTTTCCAGGACACACAGCTTGCTTCAGTAAATTAACTCTTATTCAGAAGTATAGAAAACAGATGTTATTCAAGTTCATAAGCAAACTACATCTATCATAGGTAAAGCCCATCTTTAATAAACATGGTTCAATGACCTTTTCTTACCAACACTTCAGCAAATAGCATATTCATTTTGCTAGATGGGAGAAAGAGACAAATAACAGTATGTTTTAAAACTTTTTCTCTTAACGTTATATACCCTATTAATTTATTTCTTTAACGGCAGCTTCTGTTCTAGATTCAACTAAAAACTGTACCAGTGCTAGCCTTTCATTTAGGATGCCCATATTCCTTTCTCCTTCCCTATACTCTGATATTAATTCTTAATGGGGAAGGCAGTCTAGACTGCAGTCCAAATGTATTCTTGGCCTCTTCCATTTCTGTTACCTTTCCTTCTCTGATAATTTGGTGCCAGTACCTTGATTCCTTTGCCAGTTTTCTACAATAAATTCCAGACCCATCTTGCCTGTTCTCTGTACTTCTCATTGCAGTCATCCGTATCTGCAGAATCACCTTTCTCCATTTCTGTGTTGGCTTATTTGTATGAAGACAGACATTGTTGATCTGTCTGAATATGCATCTCAGGTTGCTATATGCCTTGCATTGAGCAGCTTTTTACCTTCATCAAGGATGATGCCACAGTACAAACAAAAAAATGATTGACTTCAATAACTGGCTTACTTTCTGCTGTCTTTCCAGGGGGATTCGATATTTGTCAGCATGGGATGACATGGTTAACCGACCACGTTGCTTTGCAAAGGATGGTCTGCACCTGTCTCCAATAAGTTTCCAAATATTGGCTAAAACTTTATTCATCTTCTTTAAGACTATTTTAGGCAATGAGAAATTGACAAACTTATCGACATAGCAAATAAAACTCAAAGAAACCTAAAGACATTACTGCTGAATGTTGGGGGCCTAAACAAGAATTTCCACACCCTAAAAGTTGTCCTCATTCTGGAGAATATAGATATCTCTTCTATTACTGGGGTTTATATCAGAACATCGAACGACAAAAATCTCGAATTGCAAAGCATCAAACATGGAGCATCGAAAGCAAAAACCTCTGAAAGCCCATAATTCCGAAAACAGAGTTTACGAACAGCAACACTTCGCCATCTACTCACCCGCGCAACCTGATACTTCACCGTAGCAACAAAACTACACCTCTTCAGTCATTACAACACCATCCAGTAAAGCAGCACACAACCATTCTTCCAGTACACAACACAAAACACACAAACACTACAAACTATTCCTTATGTGGGGGGCTTTGGCCCCCCCCATACCCCCAATGTGGGGGGCTGTGCCCACCCCCCTACTTATATATACCAACTCTGAGATCGCACCATAGCCGTGGAAGCCTCACAGTTATCCGTAGGGAGCATTATTCATATTATTGCACATTTCTCACTGACCTCAGGATATGTAGCTTTGTGAAGGCCAACTATGTACGTCTGGGGTTTCTGGTTTCAGAATGCTGAGCTTTCAGGTTTTTTTGCATTCGATGTTCCATGTCTGATGTAATGCAATTCGGGATTTTGTTAGTTCAGTATAATGACATACACCCCCATTACTGTGACATGGTTTAAATCCACATAAAGTACTCTGGCAGTGCAAGGCTTCAGTACCTTCCACGCACATAGACCATCAGCTGTACAGACAGGGACAAAAAGAGGAGTCTCAGTCTATATTAGTAGCAAGCATAACTCTACTTTGCTTAAATAAGGCAATGCCCTGGAATTTATCCACATACAAATCGCCATAAACAAAATCCCATACCACCCTTTTTGTCTCTAGATGTAGTTCATACTTAGACCTACTGGAGAAACTCACCATTAAATCATATACCCTATTCATGGAAGACTTTAACTCCCTATAGAGTGGGAAACGTACACTGCCTCGTACTCAGGCACAACAATTCCTGGACTTCATGAACACAGTTACCCTTGACCAGGTATTGTGCACAACCACCAGAGGTTCAAGCAAACTGGACCTGGTTCCCATCAATATGGGAGAGCACTGCACCCCCCCCCCGACACACACACACACACACACACGTTACATCCGTTCTGGTGAGGCTGGACCACAAAGCTGTCTTCTTTGAAATAAAAATCAAATTGGTAACTCCAGCAAACCATGTAATGAAATATTCCAAAGCAAACTGCATAGTATTAAGTGATAGTTTATCAAAATTCATTGCTCCCTGCCCCGAGTTTATAGCAATGTAATAAAAATAAAAATAAGCCCAAAACAAAGCTGCACTGATGGAATCCTAACCTTAATAGGGTATATAACAAAAGGAAAAAAGTCATGGCTAAAATCAGGAATAGCAACTCCCATAGTGATAGGAGCTCTCTAATTAAACTAAAAGGACTGTTTAAGTCCAGCAAGGCCAATTGCAAGGCTGAGATAGTCTCTCAGGCTAAAGACAACCACAAGGTTTTCTACAGCTGTATTCTAGACCTCAAAGGCAGCAGTGTGTTAAACTGGTGGTCAGTGGTGCCATCTTCACTGAGCAGAGCTTCACAGTGAATTTGTTGGCTGACAGATTCAGCTCAAACTTCACTCCTCACTCCCCTACCCTCCCCCCTTGAAATACCCACTAGCACAACCCCCCCCCCCCCCAGATATTAGCAGGGAGCAGGTCCTGGCGATGCTCACCAAGGCCAAAAGCACAGCTTTAGTGGGCCCAGATAGTATCTTGGGATGCCTCCTAAATAGTTTGAAACATGGTCTATCAGGACCACTTGAGTCATTTTTCAACTGTAGCTGAAAACTAGCATTGTACCACAAGAATGGATGACCAAGATGGTTATCCAACTTCACAAGGGTGGACCATCAACTGACCACAGAAACTACAGACCTTTCAGTCTGACTAGCCTAATATGCAAAGCTGTGCAATGAATTGTCAATAGAAATGATCAACAAAGACTTGAGCAACCTTCATACACTGGACCCAACCCAGTTTGGCTTTGTCAGAGAAAGGTCATGCCTACTAAACCTGATGGACTTCTTTGAGAAGGTCACCAAGGCAATATGTAAGGGGAAAACTGCGCATACTGACTACCTGGACCTGTCTGGGGAAAACTGTGCATACTAACTACCTGGCATTACAATACTCTACTAGAGCATAGTTGACAAATTTACAGAATTTATTTATTTATTTTATTTTACATTTGTTGACTGGGAGTGTCTGAATGAGCTAAAAGCCCTTTTTCAGCAGAGGCCCGGGGAGAAAAGCTCCATGTGGTACAAACAATTAACAATTCCAATGCAGTTTAATTGCATGCAGTAGTACATAATAATGTAAGGATATAGTCTAATAGCCAGCAGCTCCAGGTGATATAAACAATTTACAATTCCATTAGCCAGCAGCTCTAGGTGATCTAAACAATTTGCAATTCCAATGCAGTTTAAGATTACATGGAGTAGTACATCATGTTAGAAAGACATAAGTCAATCAGACAGCAGTTCTATGTTACAAATTTGTGATATAAATGTATAACAAGTCTTGAGATAAGTTAGACAACTTATAGGATGTTCGTGGGCTAAAATATAGCAGTATATTGAAGGGATGATGAAGAAAGTGAAGAGCATAGATTGATAAAAGAAAGGGGCAAGTCATTTAGTTTAGGGGGTAAGTTAACAAGACTAGAGAAGGATTTTGAGAGGGACAAGTAAGAGAGAAGAGAAGGACAGGAGTTTGTATGGTAGATGTATTCAGGGAGGTTGGGAACAGTGGTAGATCCAGTGTCTTTTAAAGTACTGTACAATTTATGGCCATTTTAAATTCTTTCCCATGTATAAGAGATCTGCCCTCAAGTGGGAGTTTGTTCAAGGCTGTAGATGGTTTGTAGCTGTATATGTTAAACCCAGATTTAGACTTGGGTTTATAGATATGTAATAAACCTTGGGCTGAGCTCCTCAGGTAGCTAGTGGGAGAGTAGTGAGAGATGAGAGAACTTGGAGCTGGGCATAAACCCCTTCAAAACTCACTGGATTGCCAGCTCATTCACATTCAGGACCCAAGAAGTCAGGATTGATAAGACCACCTCCACTAAGAGACCGACCAGGATTTAGGCGCCAAGGTGGCGGGACACCCCCCTGTGAGACAGCTGGATGTGGACATATGGCTCGATGGCATTTTAGCTGCAGTGACATATGGCTGTGGACAATTCCTTGTGGGTAAAGAAGATCCTCCTGCGACCTCCCCATAGGTGGTAGAAGGAAACCCTCGGTGAGAGAGCCCACATGTCCCCCAGGAGTAGAAAGGTACAACCTTCTGCAGTATAGGCTAGTGCAATCAAATGTCAGGGGGTCATAAAGGTGGCATCGTGAAACAAGTGTACATTGGGCAAAGCCATGTGAACATGTGAAGTGATTTGTGTAGTACGTGGTGTATACTATATGCAAATACAATCACAATTTGTAAAAATGTGCCACAGCACATACGAAATCCTGCAGATTGTTGTAGTCACACTTATGTTGGAGGATGAATTTTAGGTGATGCTCCCTTACAACAATAGCCTTTCTACATGATGTAACTGGCATCCCTATGAGAAGTGTGGGAGACTGGCATAATGGTTAAGGTGTTTACCTTACAAACACAAGTTCAAGGGTTTGATTCTCAGAAGGGGTTAAATGGCTAGGCTTAAAATGGCCCACAAAGGCAGTTAGCCTAGTACTAACCTATGAACCTATAAGTGATTCCTTATGGTTATTCATTAGGTTTTGTTCCTGTTGTAGAATAGACATAAGGTCCAGAAGTTGTACTGTAGGCCATCCAAGTAACACCTTCAATTGACTGTGCCATGCTTCTACCTGGTTATTGGTGCATGGAAAATCCATGTCAGAGACATCACAAACATTCCGGAATTTCAGTGGGTATGATGATGGCAATCATTGCAATGCAGGAGGGCGGGAGGCATACTTCCTATGTCGGCCACGCATGTAATGATGGTCAAGAAATATTGCTATGGGCTTAGCACAGTCTGGTAGTGTAGAGACAGTCTCCATAAATGCAGGCCCAACATTGTCCACTGGTAGGAATGCTAGTGCAATCAGCTTGTGGATTGCTATTGAAAATGCAGTGTCTGTACCATACAGGGCCACAAGGTGGTGGTTTTGCCCCAAATGATCTGGGCAAAATGGAACAGGCAACCCTTCAGGATACTCTTGGGGAATGCCTTACTGCTGGCACAGATTGCTGTTTTCTCAAAATCAGTCATGATGCAGTTGGATATAAGGTGCATCCAAGATCTGCAGCTATCCCCTTAAGCATATCACAAATATTGTTGTATGCTGACTCTGTTTTCCACATCATTAGACAATACACCAGGGGAACAGTCCTGCTAGCAGTGGGGGTACCAATGGATCCATGTAACTTGTATAATTGGTGGCACACATCTGCACGTGTTGGGAATGTGCCATCCCAAAGTATTATGTCTGATCGGTGCACATATCTGCCAGATTTTGCACAGTAATGAGCAGAACAATGGTATCCACATCTGACTTTCTTTTTCAGAGAAAGTTACCACTGTGGAGTGGGTACTGGCTAACATCAATATCTGCTAAAGTTGCAGGAGGTATTGACGTGGACACCTGTGCCCTCTGTCATATTCTGGTAATGCTGCGATGGAGGGTGACACGACAAGGTATCTCTTGTAGCACATTGTTAGCTGCCTTTCCAAGGACACTCTGCAATACCTGACTAGGCAAATCATGGCTGTGGTCTGCTCTCTGCCATAGTTCTGCGTGCAGTACAGTTACCTGTGCATTGGTTGCATCAGGCCCATGTTGGTGTGGTAAGGATTTCTTCAGCTCTTCGCAATCGTCATGGTGAACAGTGACAGCTCAGCCTCTACAGGCCTTTATTCTCTGCTCGATGCATGCCCAGTATCGTTTGGATAGCACCTCCCACTCTAAGTGCTATAAGTACCCCTCCATCACTAGCATGGGCTTCCCATGTTGGTTGGGCACTGTCCAATATCTGCTGCCAAGCTGACCTGATCTGTACTCATAGTCATTATCCATCATATCAACAAGACTGGTAGAGAGCTGCTCCACATCCATGTCCTACAGTTTAGCACGGCAGAGCACTGGAATGCCAAGGAGGAATAGGCCACTAGGAGTCGACTGTGGCAGATGTCCTTCATGGATGCATCTGCAGTCATAACAAATGGGTTGTCCTGTCGTCAGGCAGCCCTTCGGTCAGCCGGATTCCAAAGTCCGGGTCCGGCTTCGGCTGATGTCGCACTTCACCCGACGTCATCTCTGCTGGTCTTCGGGTATAAAGGCATCAGCCGACGCCATTTTCCTCAGTCTTTCTTGCCGTGGCGCAAGCAGAAGCTGTTCGCAAGTGCCGGTCGCTCAGATTCAGAGATTACTACTACCGAATACTACTTCGAAGACTTCTAAAAGCTAAGTACCCCGTTGGGGACTCTTTCTTGCCTCAGCCGATGTCAGAAAAAGTCAATAACTGTTTAACTTGTGGGAAACAAATACCTCATAAAGATTTCCACTCTTACTGTTTGCCTTGTTTAGGCCCAGACCACGACATAGCAGCCTGTTCGGCCTGTGCTTCCTTCAACCGACGAACGCTTAGGCATCGGTCGGAGTTTGCTGAACAGTTTTTCGGCTCAGATTTTGTGTACATTATGCCGTCAGATCCTCCGACTACCCAAATTGTTAAAAAACGCAAAGAAAAAGACCGACACTCGCGGTCCGCGGTTTCGGCCGAAACCACGGTTAAGCAAGCCGTGAGTGTCTCGGTTTCAGCCGAAACCGAGAAAACTGGTCAATTTTCAGCCGAATCCATGACTACTACTGAGGCTCCTGCTACCTTACCTGAATCAGCCTCAGAAATTTTGCCTACAACTGTGGTTCCTAGTGATTTATCAGACACCATCCCTTTGGATGTCTCTACCCCAGCACGTGGTGCTGCTAGGCCTCCTGCAGCCATGTCTATTAAGGCCTTTGCCAGGGCTAAAGCAGCCAAATCTGCTAAATCAGTGCCTGTTAAACCCCCCTCACACAGGCCCACTTCTAGTTCACAAATGCTTACTCTGGCAGAAGATTTAATATCCTTAATTAGGGGATCCCAATCTCACCCAGACAGGGCCTCTCAGCCCCCAGAAAAGAGACCTAGAGCAGAGCCCCCCGAGCCTGTGTCCTCTGATGATTCTGCGGATGACTCAGACATTACAGACCAGCCAGAGGCTCCTTTTTCCAATTTTGAAGATTCCGATGCTGAAGAATCCATTCCAGCTGCCTGTCCACCAGAGGAATTCTCCTTTGGGGAAACCTTACATGCCATGAGAGAACAATTCCAATGGCAGGGACAAGATTTCTCAGATTCAAGAAAAAGGCTTAGGACTTTTCTGCACTTACCACAACATAGGCCCTTAGCTATACCTCCTGTTCTGCCTGTTGTGGACGATGCATTTAATGATGTCTGCACTGCACCTGATTCTTTACCTCCAGCCCCTGCCAAACCAGATAGATTTTACAGGGTGCCAGACACTCATCACCACCTATACAAGGCCCCACTTGCAGACCCCGAAACTATATCCCAGGGGCCTAAGGCAGTAGCCTCGACCACAGCAAAAAACCCTATTCCCTCTGAAAGAGAATCCAGGTCCTTAGAGAGATGGGGGAAAAAAGTCTACACCTCTGCTACACTCTCAGCTAGAGCTTTAAACTGTCAGTTTCACATGATCCAATACCAAGAGTTTATGCTTGATCAATTAATTAAAAAGCTGTCCTCTGATGAATCTTTAGATAAGAAATATGTATTAGAAATGGTGAATAACATCCAACAGGTTAGTAACCATTCCTTAAAATGTGGCTATGATGCACTGGAGGCTTCATTTAGATCAGCCATGACTGGCACAGTCATAAGAAGGCATGCATGGTTGAAAGAACAGGTCTTACCGGATCATGTTAAAGCAAAGCTATTAGATGCTCCTATGGATAAGGCCAGTCTATTTGGGAACCTGCCCAGCAGGTAATGAAGAAAATGGAAGAAAAGGCAAAATCTGTACAAACAGTTAAAGATTTCTTACAGGTTCAGCCCCCAAGGTTTAGCAGGAACTGGCCTGCCAAAATTGGTCCTTTCCTGACTCCACAAGATCCCAAAGGGGCAGGAATAGACGCTCTAGGGGCAGAAATCAATCCAGAGGAGGTGCCTACAGAGGACGACAGTGGCAAGGCAATAACCGAGGCACAGACACAACCACTGCCACTGCAACAGGACAATCACAGTGACTTGGCTCTGACTCCGCCTACCAGGGAGCAAATAGCAGCACCATTAGGCGGAAAGTTAGCCTTATTCTCGAAAAATTGGCACTATATCACAAAAGACAAGTGGATTTTGCAAACCATAGACCAAGGCTACCGGTTCCACTTCCACACCTTACCAGTAAAAGAGGAATGCCAAACCTGCCTCCAAATCAAAAATAGAAGCTCTGCAGCAGATAGCGGAATTAACAAAGATGAGAGCTGTGGAAAGAGTACCAATAACAGAACAGGGCAAAGGCTTCTACTCCAGACTCTTCCTAGTGCCAAGAAAAGAGAAAAACTGGAGACCTATTCTCGACCTGTCCATCTTAAACACATACATCATTGTCCCAAAATTCAAAATGCTGACCCTACAGTAACTTCTTCCCATGCTGGGCAAGGAGTGTTGGCTGGTAACTCTAGATCTCAAGGAGGCATACCTGCACGTCCCCATTCGACCAAATTGCAGAAGATACCTCAGATTTCTTGCAGGATCAGAGCATTATCAATTCTCAGCATTGCCCTTTGGCTTATCTACTGCGCCCAGAGTATTCACAAAATGCCTGGCATCAGTAATCGCTCACTGCAGAGTACAGGGAATCCAAATTTATCCATACCTGGACGACTGCCTGTTACAAGCGGACAACAAAAGCAAGCTGACAACAGATTTACAAAGGGTCATTTACTTGCTACAAGCCCTGGGATACACAGTCAATTTACAAAAGTCAAGGCTGATACCATCCCAAACAAGAACTTTCTTGGGCTGAATTGGACACAGTAAAACAAATGGCATTCCTAACTGCAGAAAAACAAAAGAGCTCCTCTTTACTTCTTGGCATTAACAAAGCAGAACAAACTAACAGCAAGAAAAGTTCTGCAGGCCTTGGGCTTCATGGCATCATGCATAATCTTGGTCCCACATGCCAGACTGCATATGAGAAAGTTACAGTGGTACCTAAAGAATTTATGGTCTCAACACAGGCACAGCTTAGAAACAGAAATACCACTAATCCCATGCCTAAAACAGGAGTTCCTATGGTGGGCTCAAGCATGCCAGTCAAACCCAGGCTTACCCTTCCACAACTTTCGAGCAAGCCAAACCATCACAACGGACGCCTCAGACCTAGGATGGGGGGCGCACATGCTGGACAAATGCGTACAAGGACTGTGGACTCAGGACCAGCTGCACCTGCACATAAACCAAAAAGAAATGCTGGCAGTAAAACTGGCAATCCAAAAATTCAGACCATTCCTCAAAGAAGGCCATTTGATGATAAGGACAGACAACACCACAGTCATGTGGTACATCAACAAACAGGGAGGCACTCATTCATACCCCCTATGCAGAATGACTTTGGACCTTTGGAATCTGGCTCTCAGCTACAACATCCAGTTACAGGCAATATTTGTACCGGGAAAAGACAACACACTAGCAGACATTTTAAGCAGAACCACCTCGGATGCTCACGAATGGATGCTACACCCGGACATCTTCAAGGCCATCACAAAGAAATGGGGAATGCCACAAATAGATCTATTCGCTTCCCCACTCAATCACCAGCTCAAAAAATTCTGCACAAGGACATCCCACCCACTTGCATGGAAGGTGGACTCTCTATCCTTCAGCTGGAAAGGCCTGACAGCATATGCATTTCCACCTCTTCCCTTGATGCACAAGGTACTACTGAAAATCAAAGAGGAACGTCCAAGGATAATTCTGATAGCTCGAACTGGCCAAGACAACACTGGTACCCATTGCTGAGGAGCATGTCTCGGGAGAAAATGTGGTCAATACCCCTGATGCCTCTGATGTTAACTCAGAACAACTTCAACATCATACATCCCAACCTAAAAACCTTGCAACTGACTGCCTGGAACATCACATAGCAGCAACTAACCCAGACCTTTCCCAAAGGGTTAAAGACATTATCCTTGAAGCCCGCAGACCTTCAACAAGAAGGAACTATGCAGGAAAATGGAAAAGGTTCGTCATTTGGAGTACTGAAAGAGGAAAAGATGTGTCGAACATAGATATTGCTAACATTCTGGAGTACTTGGCAGAGCTTCTACATACAGGCCTGTCCTATTCCTCCATCAAGATACATGCATCAGCTATTTCAGCAGAATACAGCTTTGATCCTCCTGTCTTTTCACATCCTCTACTCTGGCAGTTCCTCAGAGGGGTCAAGAATGTAAAACCTCCTAGGAAACCACCATTACCAGCATGGGACTTGAACTTTGTACTAGAAAAGTTAACACTCCCTCCGTTTGAACCAGCAGCAACAGCAGATCTACAACACCTGTCATGGAAAACTGCTTTCCTACTGGCTATTACTTCAGCAAGGAGGGTTTCGGAACTACAGGCCTTAATGGCAGTGCAACCCTTCCTAATCTTTCATCAAGATAGGGTGTCCATGAGAACTAATCCTACATTTATGCCTAAGGTGGTATCCAGAGTGTCTTTAAACCAGGCAATCCACCTACCTACCTTCTTTCCCAATCCACAAAACAGAGGTGAAAGAATGCTGCATACCTTGGATGTACATAGACAGTTACGCTACTACCTGGACAGAACCAAAAGTAACAGAAAAACTGACCAGCTTTTTGTAGCCTATGCAACAGGAAGGGAAGGAAAAGCAATTTCCAAACAGACAATCTCCAAATGGATAGGAAATTGCATAAGATTCTGTTACTCCTACCATGGAAAACCAATTCCACAGAACATAAGATCTCATTCTACAAGGGCTACAGCCACTACCACAGCTTTCTTACGAGGAGTGGCAACCAAGGACATTATTGAGGCGGCTACTTGGACCTCCGTGCATACATTTGCCAAGCATTATAATCTACCTCTATATTCTAGATCCCGAGCAGGGTTTGCCACTGCTGTACTGCAAGGGATCCTAACTACACCATAATTTTTATTCCTCCTCCCTTAGTTTGGCTATGGTATTCTACCCATTTGTTATGACTGCAGATGCATCCATGAAGGACATAGTACAGTTTTGTACCTACCATAAATGTAGATGTCCGAACTGGATAGCATTTGCAGTCAGGATTACCCTCCTTCCCTCTGTGGTACTCCTAGGGTATTTACCCTCCTAATAGCTAGCTGGGGGGGAGTCTCTTATGGTGTATTTGTTTGTATATATGTACATACATGCTTATTTTTTGTGTTTGCCTTCTACTATTTTGGAAACATTGGCATTTATCCAAAATTTAGCTTTCCAAGAGGGCAATTGGCATCTAGGGCAAGAAACACTGAGGAAAATGGCGTCGGCTGATGCCTTTATACCCGAAGACCAGCAGAGATGACGTCGGGTGAAGTGCGACATCAGCCGAAGCCGGACCCGGACTTTGGAATCTGGCCGACCGAAGGGCTGCCTGACGACAGGACAACCCATTTGTTATGACTGCAGATGCTATCCAGTTCGGACATCTACATTTATGGTAGGTACAAAACTGTACTTTGTGATGTTTGTCACCTTGCACAGTATATGTCCTGTAGTAGCTTGCTATGCCTACTACTGTATACAGTGTCTTACAAGTGCTGTATGCCACAATGGGCTGTTTGTAGCTCTGTGCACTACACCTTGCTGCTGCAATATCCCCTGCTACTGCTCAAATATTCTGATTTCCAACTGGAACATTACTAACATAGTCAGCGGCATCCAGAACAGTAGGTGTGTGAGTTGCATAGGTACACTACTGACACTGAATTCAGTGCACTGCTCCCCTTTAATACCCTGCTGTCTGTCTTGACCAATCAGAATACATTGCTAAATCTCATTCCCAGATACAGACATTACTTAGTGATTCTTCCCTGTGCAGCACCATTTTCTGCTTCCCTGTCCCACATATGAGGTTACATTATCTGCAGATATCATAGGATGGGTATGGTGACCCCCAACGTGACACGCATTCTGCTCCAAAAGACTACAGTCTGCCATGGTAGGTGAACTGAGATAATGAGTATTTGTTTGCCATATGCAATTTCTGTCCCTGATTTACTGATGTAGTGTTCATGGGGGTTGCTACTGTACTAACGTATAGACAGTTCAGCTGTGTACTGGCCATGGTTGTCGCCTTCCATTTACAACTCGCTATGGCATGTAAGAGGGGACTGTAGCCATTAATCTTGACATTTAGTCTGCTATGTGCTTCCTATCCAACTTGTATAGCAGGATGGGGAGCACATACCTGTGTATCCATAGGGTAGAGTCTTCCTGTTATTTATGACAGCCATGCCACAACATGTATCTTGGGCTACAACTTCCCAAAGTTGTAGGTAGGGCACGCCACCCTTAGCATATCTAATGCCTACCTTTCCCACATTTTTGTACATTCCTGTCCACCTCATTGCATATGTTATCTGCAGTACTTGGGGGAGAAAGGGCCAAATATCTGTAATTAGTATGAGGTCTGAAACTCGGATGTCTCCCACTAATTTCTAACTTTTGTCTTTCAACTCAGACATTACATGACCAGCAAAACACAATGTTCTGTTAAACGGTGGAAATATGTGCCAATACTCTGGACAGTCTACATATTTCACTACTGTTATGACATACTATGGCACTGGTATATTTTCACTCTGCTATACTTCATATGTTGCTAGGATACTGGTAATTGGTGTAGCGAGCATGTGTTCTTGCATCTCACAGCTACAGTTGCAGCTTAGCTGGATGTCATTCTTTGGCACCGTTAATCTTCACGTTTATAGCAGATGGAACCATGTATTTTGTGCAGGTAGACCAGTGGAGTGATCATCTAGGGCTATTGTTGATATCTGCAGAGTACAGGTATGATTTTCAGCTGTGTTGCATGGGTTACACATCAGCAGTGATCACTGTCCTACCGCAGCTGTTTCCACTGTCAAGAAACAGCCAGGTAGCTTTCGTTAGGGATTGTCACAATGTGCTTGTTTTCTATTCAGTGTGAAGCACTGTAGTGTTTCTGCCTTTCAGCCGCATCGCTCTAAAGACTGGCGGTGCTGCGGCCTTTTGGTTTTGGTGTTGTAGCTTGCGGGGAGATGTCTCATGGCCTAAACGCTGGAACCCGACTGACCAGGCTCTGTGCTAGGACAGCTCCTATTTGGCATCTACTTCTTGGAGATAAAGGCTAATGTCAAGGGCCTTTGGCTGACCAAGTTTGCAGATGGCCCAGGCTGTTTAGTCCATAGATAAGTCAACTCTTAACAGTTGACCCAGTAGTCGGGGATATATGAGAACATATGTAGCCCTTAATCTGGCCTTTGACCAACATGTGGCCAAGGTAATAAGAAAATTATTCTATGTTGTCCAACTTATAAGTAAGGACATATCATCCAGATCCAAGGAAGTCATAGTGATAATTTATTATTTATTATAATTTATTTGACCCTTGACAGGCCTATCATTGAGTATAATGTCCCATTCAGCAGGTACCTGACCGGACATATGCAACAGTTAGAATGCCCACAAAAGTTCCTTACCAGAAGAATCCAAGGTATACATACATTGTCCTGTATGGTTTTTCTTAAAGCTCTATCTCTGTATTTTGTCTCCTACAGGTTGCTGAGAGGTGATCTATGCCTGGCATCCAAGGGATCCTCAGATCCAGCTCTAATGGCCTTTTGCACATCAACAAAACAAACAGCTTCAGAACGACTAGATCCAAGTGTTTAAATTTTTCTTGTTTCATAAATAAAACATGCTGTGAGACAGATATGGGTCTCAGAGGAGCCCCATACTCTAGAACAGGCTCCCCACCCATGTGAAGAGTTCATCCCTAACCCTATTTAAGTGTAACCTTGACCAATGGATGGAAAATTGGAAATTCACCCCAGGTCTGGCCCCCTGTGTCTGTGATAGACAGAGGCAGACAATGCCAAACTAACGTACCCCTCACATAACTTCTAGAAATGTCCTAACTAGCATGCCTCCTCCTCATTAGCGCCCATGATACATAGGGACTCAACTGGATTGGATTGCATGGCTAGGCTTATGAAGACCATGGTGATCATTAGCCTTGTAAATACCTATGAAGTCTTGCTTTTTTGTCATTCCAGAAAAAAAAAGGTTATATCATTAGTTATTTGATCCCACATCCTTTCTTCAGATTTTGCAAAATATGCCTGATCTGTGTACAGAATTAGTGGAATAAAACATCTTCATTGTCTTTATTTCGCCATCCTTATCAAACCAGGTTACCCCCCCTCCCCCCATTGTCAAATCAGTTTATTATTTTCTGTTTTGCTTATTCCTGGATTTTTTCATTGCTTGCACTACCACTTTTTTATCCAGATGCCTACACATCTCTCCCCTTTATGTCCTTAAAAGAAGAGATAGGTCTGTACTGGTTAGTAGGACCAATATATATTCTTTTTGGAGTCCTTTTTTCAATTGCTTTATTCCAGAGTTCCATCTCCTATTCTGCCATCTCACCCTGTTTTTCTTGTGGTAGTTGGACCCTATCTAGTCCCTCTAGGCACTATCTATTGTTCTTTTTTTCCCATTCCTCTCTCTATTTTCTAATAATGCTGTTCAGAAAACTAGTCTTAAGTCTTCCCAGTCCTGTTCATCTAATTTTCCCTTATGCTTTAAAGTAGCTAACTTTGTATATAATATCCCCCTAGAGACAATTCTAAAATTTCTGTTACTGTAGTAAATTAACTGGAAGGCTCCAATGCCTCCCAATCCCTGTCTGATTTGGAGAGTGTTTTTTTTAAAACAATAGATGCATGATCAGACAAGATAAATGGATGAATAGCATGGGTAATTGCCCAGTTTGTATGTTCATTTGAAATACAAACTCTGTCTAGCCTTGCCCAGTTATCACATGTCTGTGCATAATGCATAAATTTTGTCTGGTCTTGGACATGCTTAAGAGTATCTTTTAAGCCCCCCAAAATTTTAGAACCTATTCATATATTTTGCATCCCTTGACAGGACTAGGCATTTTAGTCCCACACAGACATCCTTTGTTCCACATTCCAATTTTCAATCCCCACTAGTCATATCTCCTGAGATATCTCTTATGTCCCTTATGTTCACCTTGTGGAGGCAGGTACAAATTAGACCAGGTATTTCTCCTCTCAGACCAATAGCCTCTTAGTATAATATATGTATCAGTGTTAAGATCCATCCCTCTGTTTTCTTCCTCCATTTACTTGTGCGTTATAACTTTCCTTGCAACTTTTTTTTTTCAGATCTTTAGGTTCTTAGATCATTCATATGGGCCCTCCTGCACTATAATATTTGTGCAGTATTTTTAGAAGTATATTCTAGTACTTTGGATTATTTCCCCTTCATTACTGGATCCATTTACATTCCATGACATTGGTTATGCTCATCATTGTTCTACTTCACTTAATTTGCCTGCTTTATATATTTTCATGTTCTCCTTTTTGCCACTGTTCGTTGAGCATGGAATTAATCCTCCCATTCCCTCCTGGGCCCAAGTTGTTGTTTAAGTTCCCAGTAACTCAGATAACTCATAGACAGAGCTGATAGAGAAAGCACCAACAAAGGATCTGTTGTACGCCTCCTTCTCCCCTTCCCTAATCAACACACATACCTCCAAACTACAGACCATGTTGCTTGTATCTTACTCTCCATATCCATAATCAAAAGCTTCTAGTTACTCAGTTTTTATATAATATTTTACTTACTTCCCGTATATCCTTAGTTACCATAAAATAATCCTTTTTAATCCATGTTTTTAAATACTTCATCTTAATATTTCCCCATAAGTATGGCTTTTGGTGGTGGTGCTGCGGTAGCGTTGTCGCCTCACAGTAAGACGCTGTTCGGGTCGATTCTCAGCTAGAGCGTCTTCTGCGTGGAGACATGCGTGAATGGGCGTACCTTCGTTGAAGGTTGTGCATCAGGGCTGGTAACTCGGCATGTAAAAATCAACTACCAATCATTAGCGGACCGGAGTTCCGCTGTAGCGACCCCTAACCGGGAAAAGCCGAAAAGACACAACAAGTATGGCTATTGGTGAACCACTTCTTGCGTGTGCATAGTTTGTCGTTATAACATTTGTTTTATCCATATTTATTCAAAATCCTGAAAATACTCCAAAACTTTTCTCAAATATTCCGCAATACCAAAATGCCTTTTTTTGGACTTCTCAAGTACAAAATAATATCATCAGCAAATTATGCTAATCTTTCTTGATTGCCATAACAGTTATATCCTTGAATTTGTGAATCCCTTATTTTCTTTGTCAAGTAAATAACAACAGGAAGTGAGGGCATCCCTTCCTGGTTCCTCTCTTCAAAGTTTGTTAGAGAGGAACCCTCACACCTTAATTCATTTATGTTACCCTTCATATATCTTCCTTAGTAACCCTGTTATTTGATAAGGGAATGCAAATGCCACCATTGCCCCACTCATAAAAGTACAATGACTCAATCAAATATTTTCTCTGCATCAAGACCCACTAGCATTATCAGAATTTTCCTACACTCTGCTTCTGTCTGGATTGTCATTGTTTTATTAGTGTTGTCAAATGTTTTCTTTTCCGCCACAAAAAAAAACGCACTGATCTATATCTGTCAGCTTTAGTAACACGTTTGCTGTTCTGGTAGTAAAACTGTATACTCGTAGTTTAAACTGAAATAAGCCTTTATGAAGGCAGATCTGAATGGTCTTCACCCTGTTTGGGGAATACTGCCACCATAGCTTTCTTCCAAGATGCTGCCCCCAAGACCCTTTTAAAATGTGTCTTAAAATCTTTCCAGATATGTATTGCATTCTTTCCTTCTAACTTTTTAAATTTCCACAGAAAACTGTCTGCTTTGGAGACTTCATGTTTATTGGTTGTGCATTACCATTTTATTTCATCTATTCCTTTTAAAATTATAAATTGTTGAGTCTCATCATCCTCTAACCTTGGCATAATTACGTCTTCCATACGCAATTCAATTTATGTCTTTCCTTGGTTTCCACATCTTCTGCTTTAGACACATTTTCATAAAATTTCCATTATATCTCTAATGACCTCTGTATGATCTCTGGTTATTTTACTTATCATAGGCTCCCTAAGTTTGGCTGCAACTCTTTCTACTTCATCTTGCCTAATTCATCCTGCTAAAAGTGATTATAGATTCATAGGTAGGTACTAGGCTATTGGCCCTAGGGCCTATATAGCCAAAAGGTACCCTGGCTTTCGCCACCCAAGAAAATTATTTTCCTGTGCCACTGTCGAGCAGAGCCACAGAAGTGATCCTCTGGGTGAATTTCCTATCTCCCATCCAATCATCAATATTTTTCTTGAAGAGTGCTAATGAGGAGCTTTGTTTGATATAGATAGGTAGTTTGTTCCAGAGTATGGGAAGTCTCTGGGACAGGAATCTATCCCTCCAGCATGTTCTGTGTATTGTGGTGACAAGGTTTAGGTCCCTAGAGCATGTAGCTCGTAGGGATTGGGATTTCTTTAAGTGGAGCATGTCTAAAAGCTCTGGGTTTGATATAGCTTTGTGTGTTAGGCAGAGATCGCCTCTGAGTAGGCGATATGCGACAGAGTAAAGCTGCAGTTTTTTGAAATGGTCTGCATAGGGCATCTGTTTGAGGCCGGTAATCCTCTTTGTGAGGTATTTCTCCGGCCTTTCCAGTTGTAGATGTCTTGTGAGGTACATACCAAAAGGGGCATTGTACTCTATAATGGGTCTAATGAGTGACGAGTAGAGGGGAAAATTGACCTTTTTTTTCCTAGATGAGAAACCTTTTGTGATGAGTTGTGCCACGTAGAAGGATTTCCTGACTACTGTGGTGATGTGATTATCAAAGGAGAGACTACTGTCCACCTGTGTCCCAAGGTCTCTTATCACACTTTCGGTGTTAAGTAAGCTACTGCCTATGTGGTAGTTCATGGGTCCAGAGTTTTTACCAAAAGGGATGACAATGCACTTTTTAGCATTGAGCTTGAGACCATGGCTTTGACACCAGGCATCTGTTTCAGTGAGGCCCTTTTGTAGGATGTCCACATCTTTTGGAGTTTTGATTATAGCTCCTAGTTTGCAGTCATCTGTGAACTTCATTAGCCAAAGACCCTCTGTGTTAGCCTGTACTTCAGAGAAGTAGATACCAAACAGGAGAGGACCCAGGACTGAACCCTGTGGTACTCCACTTGTCACTGGTCTGAAGTTGGATTTGGAGTCTGCTACTTTCACAGTGTGGGTTCTGTCAGTGAGCCAGTTGGCAACCCATTTTGTGACATAGGGATTTATACCTAGTTTAGTGAGTTTATCTATAATTCCAGAGTGGGGGATGGTGTCGAAAGCCTTGGAGAGATCTAGATAAGCTGTGTGAACCACCTTACCCTCATCTACGGCTTTGGTGACTGCTTCAAAGAAGTCTATCAGATTTAGGAGACATGATCTGCCTTTTACAAACCCGAACTGGGTGGGGTCCTGAGTTTGGAGATTACCAATGTCATTGTTTATAAGTTCCATGATGATACGTTCCATAGCCTTGCAGACAAGGCTCGTTAGGCTACTGGGGTGGTAGTTTCCAGGGTCTGTGGTGGCTCCCCCTTTGTGGAGTGGGATAACCATCACTGTGCGCCATTCAGTGGGCACATAGCCTGAGGCGAGGCTATGATTGAACATGGTACTTAGGTGGGGTGCCAGTTCGTTCTGTAGTTCATGTAGAACACAGCCTGGGATGTTGTCAGGTCCCATGGATGCTGTGTTCTTAGCTTTGGATAGTGTGTTTTTTTACCTGTGCAGCCATGATTACAGGAACTTTGCATTCTTCTGGTATAGAGATGGGCCCTTTAGGGGATGACGGCGGGGGGGGTAAAGTTAGCACTGAACCTATCTGCCAGGATGTTGGCACTATCAGTTGGTTCTGTATATTTAGTGCCATTGTGCTGTAACATGGTGCAGATTTGAGTGTTGCCATTGAGATTCTTTACATAGCTATAGAATGCTTTGTGGTTGTCTTTAGAATCAGTGGCAATTTTGTTTTCATAACTAGCTTTGAAGGATTTTATGAGGGATCTCAGCTTCTTACTGAGGCTGACCAGGGAGTTTCTCCAGTCATGGGACTTTATTCTTTTTTTTGCAACAGCTTCTTTCTTCTGTTGTAGAGTTTGTTTATGGCAGGGGACCACCAGATTGGCTTCCTTTTTTTGGAGGATAGCATCCTGGTTCTGTTAGGGATTGCATGATCCATGCACTCGTGTAAGTGCTTATAAAGTGCATTTGTGTAGGATTCAGCAGTCATACCTCTATTGTCCGTCAGCATGGGTGTCGTGAGGTTTGCCACTTATGTATTAAGAAGCGTGAAGTTGGCTTTGGAGAAATTTTTTACTGTGGTTTCCCTAATGGAGGGTGGGGGAGGGATGTGGATGTCTAGGGTGATTAGCTTGTGGTCGGATCTGACCAACGAGGAATTGACCTATGGTGTGGAGCACCGGTTGCCCATGTTGGTGATGACCAGGTCTAGGACATTGCTGCCCCTGGTGGGGGTGTGGATAAGTTGATCCAAGGCATTGCAATTTATGAATTCCAGAAAACGTTGAGCACAAGAGTTGGTACATGAGTAGTTTTCCCAGTTAATGGTGGGGTAGTTGAAATCATCCATTATTAGGGTGTTAGGTTGCACCCTAATATTTTCCAGTGTATGAAGAAATGAGGAGTGGGAATCCTGGGGCATGGTGGGGGATCTGTAGCAAGCTACAAATTGGATTGCGGTCTTGCCCAGAGTTAGTTGCACTTGGATAATCTCGGATGCATTATGCTGAGCAAGTAGCCTGGAGGTGTGGATATCCTTAATGAATATGGACACGCATCCGCCTTTAGTGTTTTGGTCCAGGTTAGGTGGCTGAAAGGTGTGGTATGAATTATAGCCTGGTAATGCAGGGGTACTGTACTCTCTGGAGCCTTGAACCAGGTCTTTGTCACTGCACAGATGTCGGATGTTCTTCATTTTAAGGAGTGCCTTGAGTGAGTGCATTTTGAGGTTTAGACTTCTAGCATTAAGTAGCAATATCCTCAGGTTCTTCTTGCTTGTACCTATTACGGTGGTGAATTTGTCATTTCAACCTTGCCTTAAAAAGGCACTATAGGGGTGGCTAGAGCCTTAGCCATTATCCGGAATCCCAGGGGCGACAGGTGCAGGCCATCTCTGTCAAGGTATCCTGGTTTGATGATCATGTCATCCCAGGCAGACAGATACTGGATCCCCTTAGAATGTCACCAGAAGCTTAGCCAGTTGTTGAAGTCAGTCATTTTGTCCTTGTACTGTGGTATCATTCTGGGTGATGGCAGGATGCTACTCAGGGCTAGGGTCATACCTGCTTGGACTACAAGATCTTACAGCTCCTCCATGTCCCTTTTCATGTAGTCCAGGGAGGTACGTCTCAGGTCATTCACACCAACATGGACAATGACAGAGTCATATTTGTACTTGTTGTGGAGTGACCTGAGTGCATGTGTTATGTGGCGGATCCTGGCATCCGACAGGCAGCTGACAGTAACTTTCTCCTTGTTTAGCCTGGTGAGTGGAACATCAGTGTGCTTGACTATAGAGTCACCTATGACTAGAGTGTTGGGTACGTTGTTATGCCTTATGGGCTGTGGTTGAGTGGCACACTGAGTTTGAGGGCTATGTGTCATTTGGGTTGTTTTGGGCGGTGGAGGTTGCTTGTTTTTCTGCTTTGCAGGTCCCTGTTGCTTGGGCAGGTTTTTACTGAGAGCCTCCGCAAATGTATGTGTGTGTTGTGTGTGTTTTGGTGGTGTAGGTTTTTGAGGGACTATGTGCTGAGTGTGGTGTGGTGCAAGTGTTTACCTTCTCCTCTTGACTGTCTAGTCCAGTCTTAGGTGAAGAGATCTTTGCTTCCAATTTGGCTATATAAGTGCATCTCTTACAGGTTGTAATGTTGGGTGGTAGCAGGAGAGGGTTGTCTGTGTACAGGAAGGCAATTGCTGCATTGCCCCAAGATGCCCAGATTCATCAGGTAGACAGGAGAGAACACTGGTAGCTGACCCTTAGACATGCCTCGATAGGTGCTTATTTGTTAAGTACTACAAACTGTTTTCCTCTAGACAGTAAGGAAAGTTGAGTGCTATAGTAATTTGTAGCTTATTTAGTGCTTACAATAAGTTCTGAACAAGTGCTGAGCTCAAAGAAACAGACTTGAGTGCTGAAACTAAAAAACTGGCTAGTTCTAAGAAACAAAATTAAGCTAGAAGGCTTCCCTCAAACACAGAAAGGCTTGGGGGCTTAGAAGCCCACAAATAGTCCTGGACACAGCAAATCTGTATCCAGACTAGACTACCCACAGGAAAGGCATGAAGCAAGCTTAGAATTTTTTTTTTTTTTTTTTTTTAGGTGGAAAGAGAGAAAGGAGGAGTAGAAACTAAGCTTATTGGCCTTCTCAAATGTTCTCCCTGTATTAGGTAGAATGAGGTAATGACACTAAGACTGGGAGGAGGGTCCCAGATCAAATTTACAGTAGGGGCGGGCAACTGCAAAGCCACCAACTATAAGAACAGCATACCAATAGGGAGGCAGGGTGGCAAACTGTAGAAATATTTCTCACAGCAGAAAAGCAGCAGTGAGCCTTTAAATGAAAGTTTTAAACAGCTAAAGGAGCCTCTAGAAAAAGCTTTTAACTGCAAACAAGTTATCAGAATCAAACAACCCAACAGATGTTTAATAAAAGTGGACAATTTCCAGTTAATACCTCACACACAGTGAAACTAGCTAGAAAAATATACAGTAGACAAAGTGCTATAAATAACTCGAAAAAATAAGCAAAAAAAACAGGATACTTAATGTTATATGTTATAGATCCGAGTTTGCTCAGTGTCCTTCCTTCGATTAGCTCAGTGTGAAATGGCAGAAACACTCACAAACTTAACTTCTTAGGTAACAGAAAGTTGAAACCTGAGACGACTTTAAAAAAAAAAAGCTCAAAAGAACCAATGAGGTGCTTAGTCTAAGCTGTAGTACAGGTGACCTCAGTCAGCCAATGACCTTAAACAATTCTCTCTCACTGAAATGCCTGATGGCTTTGGCTAAACCAAGATGTCCCTGAACATGTGCTCAGACACACAGCTCCACAAACACTAGGCCCAAACACAAACCTGAATATGGACAATGCTACAAATATCCACACTACTTGGAAACAAACTGCAGAAATGTTTCTCACAGCAGAAAAGCAGCAGTGAGGCTTTAAATGAAAGTTTAAACAGCTAAAGGAGCCTCTAGAGAAAGCGTTTAACTGCAACAAGTTATCAGAAACAAACAACCCAACAGATGCTTAATAAAAGTGGACAATTTTCAGTTAATACCTCACACACAGTGAAACTAGCTAGAAAAATATACAGTAGACAGAGTGCTATAAATAACTCGAAACAATAAGCAAAAAACAGGATACTTAATGTTATATGTTATAGATCCGAATTTGCTCAGTGTCCTTCGTTCGATTAGCTCAGTATGCTCTACAATTATTAAAAATAGTTGCTCAACAGCAGCATTTCTTCCTGTTTTCTCTTTGGCTTTTCCCATTAGGGTCCACATAATGTTTAGCAGTACTGTTTTATGGTGCCAAGTTGCCAGCCTGGTGCTCAACCTTCCACAGAAGTCACACACATGCAAACACTCACACCTAGGGCCAACTTGGAGTGTCCATTCCACCTGCAGCATGTCTTTGGAATGTGGGAGGAAACCAGACCACCAGGAGGAAACCCACATGACCCTTTCTGAAGTCATGTATATGTCCAATATATATTAGCCTAGGAGGAGAGGAACAGTCTTAACGTCTTTGCCAGGGATGGCCTGCACTTATCCCCAAGTTTTTTGTATATTGGCTAAAAGCTTGTCCACCCCCATAGTGCCTTTTTAGGCAACATCAGTCCTGAAAAGCTTCCAGCATAAGAAAACAGCATCTGGACAACATAAAGGTATTGCTGCTCAACACTATAGCCATAAAAAAAAAAATCTGCACCCCCCCCCCCCACAAGGGCTTCTTATCCTGGAAAACATCAGTATATATGTATCATTGCAGAGGCCTTATTCAAACCATTGAGAGCACCTCCATCAGTGCATTGCTTCAGTGGTTGCCATATGTTCAAGCCGATTACACTAGGTGAGGGTACTAATCCATATAAAAAAAAAACATATCTATTTATTTAGACAAGATCATAATGTGGAACTCCTCCATGTCCAACTTACCATTAAAAAGACCCCTTATTACATCATGGCAAATTATAGGACACTGCGTATGTCCCACTAATCCTATAACTCCAGCCTAACTTGTATCTCATCCTGCATTAAGCCAAACGGCTTTCTCCTAGAAAACTTCAACTACCCCTCCATTAACAAGGAGACATATACATCCTCTAACATGTATTCCTAAAGATTTCTGGATTTCATCAGTACCAACTCTCTGGATCAGTTAGTCTGAACCCCATCTGGGAAATAAATAAATATAAACAGGCTATATAAATAAAGGCTCATTGTTCATAAAGGTAAATCTAACTCAAGATGCAAAAAAAAAAAAAAAAAACTATTGCTAAATTTAACAGAGATCTGTGGACCCTGATCGAACAATCATCCAAAGCCAGATATGAGGAAGACATTGCCACCCAGACAAAGGACAACCACAAAGCCTTATTTAACTCTGTTAAAAACCTTAGAAACAATGACCTAAACTGTGCAGAGTTAATAGTTAATGATGATATATACCCAGAAACAGAGGACATAGCCAATTGGCTAGCAGATAAATTGAGCTTTAATTTCTCCACTTTCTCTCCCCTCCTACGTTACTGGATCTCATACCCAGAGCTACATCTCACCAGTCTCCCATGAACAAATCCTCAAGTCATTATCTAAGGCCAAGAACACTGCTTCTTTGGATGCAGATAGCATGCTAGGCAGATTACTGTCCATCCTGAAACATGACCTGTCATAACCCCTACAGTGGCTTTGCATTGAGCCTACAAATAAACTTTATGCCAGAGAAATGGAATTTAGCAAATGTCATTCCCTTGCACACAGATGAGGCATCAGTGGACTTGGGAAGTTATAGAACTATTATCTGACCATCCTCATTTAAGAGGTTATAGAAAATATTGTTATGGAATTAATAAATAAGAGCATATATAGCACACTCGACTCAAGCCAGTTCAGATTTGCTAATGGCAGATTCTGTCTACTTAACCTAGTTGACTTCTTCAAGAAGGTTACTGAAGCAGTGGATGAAGCAAATCAATGCACACTGCATATGTAGACCACACAAAGTTGTTCACCACCATTCCACACTCAGATATCTTAGATAAGCTATACCAGCTAAATGTTAATCCCTTTGTAACTTGTTGATAGCAAATTTGATCACAGATAGAATTCAAGACATCAGGTTGGACTACTCTACCTCCTCCAAAAGACCTGCTGTTAACCATGCACCCCAGGATTCAGTCCTTGTGCCACTCTGTTTGACATTTACTTCTCAGAGGTCAAAGCTGCTGTTAAGGATTTATGGCTGATCAAGTTTGCATATGACTGTAAAGCTGATGTCATCATAACTCCCCAGAGGACACCATGAGCCTCCAAGAGGGCCTTTCCCAAACCAGTAGCAAAATCATTCAGTAAAAACAAATACCAGGGAATAGTATCCTTTGGTAAGCAAGAAGTTCCTTATACATCGGAGATGCACCCTTAAAAACTGATCCAGTAGTTAGGCACCTGAGAATCTACATAGACAACAAATTGTCCTTCAGTCACCACGTACCCACTATTGTAAGAATGTGCTTTTTCATTGCAGTGCTTATTACTAAGGGTATGGCATCCATATCCAGGGATGTGATTATTGTACTATATTCTGCACTCAAATCTGGCTGTTCAGTTTAATTCCCCTTTCAGAATGCAACTTAAAGGCCAACAGTGCTTTCTTACTAAAAAAATCAACCGCCTAAATCATAAGTACTATGTCGATTATCTCAAAGCCTTGTCCCTCTTCCTAGCGTCATGCAAGATACTGAGGGGGGCAGTCCGTGCCTTGCACACACAACATCAACAGACCTTGTCCTGTCAGATCTACTGTACCTTTGCAAGTACATTGTGGGATTAAGCGCTTGCTCAAGAGCTCTAAATATATTTTGCAACATAAATAGAACATATTGGAGGGATAAAAATGTGTCACAGAGACTATCACTTATTTTGAATCATCTTCCTCTCCACATAAAGCAAAACACTTGTCTTAACACTATTCAAAAATAATCTGGAGAAATGGAATGGTAACCATAAATTAACCCCGATTTAGCACTTTTGTCCCTCATAGACAGATGCAACAAGTAAATGCTGTTCTCATTTCTGGGTTATTTGTACTTAAAAATGTAAGGGCCAAACAATTTGTGGGACTGTATGTCTAGGCTTCTAAAGATCCTCACAGGTCAGTAACCTAGTAAGTATCTATGAATCTATATTATCCAGATGCCTTATTTTCCTTTTAGCAATCTGCAT
Source organism: Protopterus annectens (assembly GCF_019279795.1). Lineage (NCBI taxonomy): Eukaryota > Metazoa > Chordata > Ceratodontiformes > Protopteridae > Protopterus > Protopterus annectens. The sequence continues at coordinate 279,349,124 of NC_056742.1, read as the reverse complement.
TCACTTCCCTTCCTGTTCTTTCAGATTTCCTTTATTCTGCAGCATTTTAACCTTTGTCAGCCTCTCTAACCAATTCCTATTACTTCTTTTCTGTATTTCTTCCTCTCTTATTTCTAGCATGTTTAAAACTCCAGGTTCATTTTATCCCACTCACTAGCCATCCCTTTTGAAGTAATCTCTTTCCCTAATAACTTTCAGATTATAATACCTACCCATTCCTTAAATTCCTCTATTTTTTAATAGGTAAGTAAGAAAGCACTAGTGTCCCATTCTTACATCATTACCCTGCATCTTTATTTTTAGTTATTGGTGCCTGAATGACTCTCAGCTAGAGCGTTTTCTGTGTGGAGACGTGCGTGAATGGGCGTACCTTCATTGAAGGTTGTGTGTCAGGGCTGGCAACTCGGCACGTAAAAATCAACTGCCAGTCATTAGCGGACCGGAGTTCCGCTGTGGCAACCCCTAACCGGGAAAAGCCGAAAGACACAACAACAACAACATTGGTGCCTGAATGGATAGAGTTATTGGACAGGTCCCAAAGCATTCAGTTGAATGCAGATGGCCCCATGAAATAGCATTTCCATCCCATCTAGTCCTGTTATTGTATATTGGAGAATATGAAAATTCCCTGTGAGTATCTATTATTGAATTTGCATCTTCCATACCAAATAGCCTCATTATAAATCTTCAGAACTCTACCTCTGCTTTTACATTTTCCCTTCTATGTCTGACATTTCATCCTTACTGTTGCAAATCAGGTTCCAGTTCATACCCATAAATAACATTCCTAATTGAAAGCTTATTTTCCCAAAATTCTGCTAAACTCCGTAATTGTAGTTTTTGGTTGAATATAAATACATGCCAGCACAACCCCTCCCTTACCCAAAGACCCATTACTACCACAAGTCTGCCATTACTGTTTTTTTCCCTTTTCTGTCACTGCTGTAGCCCCTGTTTTACTCCCCTTCTTTTTCTCCATGATATTCTGATGAATGTCCACCTTGAAATTCTTTCTTTGTCATATTCACATGGGCAGTTTTATCCAGCTGCATATCCTGTAATATTACTGGTTGCACCCTAAACTTTTTATTTTTTTTTTAAGCAAGACACATCACTATTAAATTATCACTTAATGTCATAGACAATTATACATTTATATAAATGAAAAATAAACCATGTTGATATATTTTCAATTGCAAGCATTATACATCACTTATAATCTAACCAGTCATTGTCAGTCAAAGATTACAAAGCTCATGGTATTCCCTTAAACCTCATTCCTCCTCCAAAACATTGTTCTGCATGCACTGTTCTGACAATTCCAGTTTTTTTTCTCTGTAATTTGCTCCTACCCATTTCTAAAGATCCACTTTGCTTGTTTTGGCTCCATTACTATGTTTACTACTTTTACTACAGTTTAGACTTTGATTTCCATTTTTTAGTAATTGCTTTTTTGGCAGCTGCCAGAATTAAACTTTTCAAGGCCTTACTATGTCTAGGCAATCATGATTCTGTATCATAGCTAAAATAAAAACAAGTTGCTCACCTAGTATTTCTGTTAGAGTAGTCTGCAGGGAATTTTTTAAAGTCTGCCAACTCATTACACTCCCAAAAAATATGTTCCCAATTGCCTCTTTCTTCTCCATCACACCTCCATTGTTTGTAGTCTACCTGAAGAAAAATTCTCTGCAGTCTTCTTGTAGTATAAAAATACCTGTGCAAACACTTCCAAGCAAAGATCCTAAATCTTCTAGACTTTGTTACATATTTGGGAGCCATACATGTATCCCCATTGTTTCTTTGTAAATTGCTTATACAGTCTCTCTTCCCAATCCTTTCTAATCTCCTTTGATTGATTCCTATAGCTATCATGCAAAATTTTATATGCCCTACTAATTATCCCTTTTTAACAGTAGCTTCTGTTCTAACTTCTACTAAAAACTCTACCAGTGCTGTTCTTTCACTTAGGATCCCCATATTTCTTTCTGTTTGCCTCGATAGGGAAGGCAATCTCTATCATGCAGTCCAAATAAATTCTTGGCCTCTTCCCATTCTATTTCTATTCCCTCTCTAATTATTTGCTCCCAATACCTTGGTTCTTTTGCCATTCTTCCAGTAAATTCCAGCCCATTCTTGCCTATTATCTGTACCCCTACTTGCAGACATCCCTATCGGCAAAATCTCCTTTCTCCATCCCCATGTTGGCTTAGCTCTTGGAATGCTTTCTGCTACTTTATAAATATAATATTCTCTGTTGTCATTGTTACTCTCCGTAAGCATCTGCATCAAAAATTATAGTCTCACCTTGTTTTTTGACCTTCCCCCTATTTCATAATCATCCGTTCCACTTTGAATTATAGTTTTCTGCTTGTGGTATGCATAGGAGCCTTAAGCAACTCTGAAATACCGCTTCAAATAAAGTAATCCTAAACCACCTTGTGCTATTGGCAGGTCCAGCTTATCCCCCTTGCTCTCTTCACCTCCCAGATAAAATCCTTCAGCTCTTTATTAATTTCTATACATAATGTCTCCCTCTGGCTGATGCAATACCTGACCTGTGTATAAAACTAAAGGAACTAAAAACATTTTCACTGCTTGTATCTTGCTGTCCATATCCATAAAACAGAGCTTCCAATTTCTCAGTTTTTGTATTATATTTTTAGTCTCTTACCTCATACCCTTAGCTGTCAAAACAGAATCCTTTTTTATTCATACTCCTAAGCACTTCATTTAATCATGTCCTCATAAATATGGGTGTTGCTTAACCAATTAGTGTGTGGGTAAATAGTTTATAACTATTGCCTTTGTTTTGTCTTCGTTAATTTTGTATCCAGAAAAACATGAAACTGTCTCAGAATGTTCCACAGCACTGAAATGTCTTTTTCTGGTATTTATCAGGTATAAAATAATATCATCTACATGTCAAGTCAGTTTTTCTTGACAACCATACAAATTATATCCTTGAATTTCTGAGTCCCTTATTTTCCTTGCCAATGGTTCAAAATATAACACAAATAACAAATGGGAAAGAGGACACTCCTGCCTGGTTCTTCTGCTCAAATAGAACTTAACAGGGAGAACCCCCCGCACACATACACACACTTCAGTTTTCTCATCCAATCCCTCATATATCCTTCTATTTAACCTTATAATTTTATCAGGGAATGCAGATGTTTCCATTGCCCTACTCATAAAATCCCAGCGTACTCTGTCTAATGCTTTCTCTGCATTAAGGCCCACAAACAGCAGTGGCATTTTCTTACATTCTGCTTCCGTCTGGATCATCATTGTTCTGTTAATGTTGTCAAATGTTTGCCTCCCCTCCACAAACTACCTTGACCATATCTGTCAATTTTGGCATCACCTTTGCCATTCTCTTAGCCATTATAGACCTAAACATTGTATACTTGTAGTTTAGAATCAAACTAGACCTATAAGAAGCTGGACCAGATGGGTCTTTACCATCATTAGTTATTAGAGACACCACAGCTTCCTTCCAGGATGTTGGTTCTTCTTCTCCTTTTAAAATACTGTTAAATAAAACCTTCCAGATCTTTATCACTTTCTTCCCTCCAAGCTTCAAAACTTCCACAGGAATACCATCTATTCCTGGGGACATCCCTGTAGATTGATAATACTGCACCATATCTCATATCCTTCCATCTTAACTGTTAGTAATTGAGCATCATCTGCCTGTAATCTCATCATATTTAATTCTTCCATAATCATTTTCATTTTTACTTTTTCTTGATTTCCTTATTGCTTTATATGGATTTTTATAAAACTTACAAAATATTTCTAATACTTTTACAGGATCTCTGGTTATTTCCTTGTTAAGCTTGTCAACAATCCTTTCTACCTTCTGTTACCTGAGTTTTTGTGCTTAAAGTATTTGTGCTCCGGAGTTATTATCATAAACAGTTCTTTTAACAGCAATATTTCTAAACTCATGCATATTAGTGAGGTAGTCCCTTATTTTCTGTTTAGCACTCTAAAATTGCGCCTCTTCTTGTTCTGTGAGATTCCCCCTTTCTGTAATACTTTAACCTTTGTCAGTCTCTCTTAACAATTCTTGTTGCTTCTTAACCATATTTCTTTTGTTTCAACCTTATTTTTAAGCTCTACTCTAATTTTATCACACTCCCTAGCTGTATTTTCAGAAGAAATTTCTACATTCTCTAATATGTTCCAAATAATTTCAAATATTCATTGCTTAAATTCCTCTCTTTTTAACAGATAGGTGGAGAAGTGCTATTGTTTCATTTTTATTTCAGTAATTATTGGTGTGTGATCTGAAATAGTTATTGGATACATATTAGCATTTTCAATTAAATGCACATGCTCATGTGAAATGTAATTTCTGTTTAACCTAGCCCAGTTTTAGGACCTTGGGGAATAATATGTAAGTTCTTTCCAAACCCCTACTACTGAATTTGCATCTTCCATACCAAATACTTTCATAAATGTCTTCAACGATCTACCCTCTGTTGTTATATTGTCCATTCTAGCCCCCCAGTGCATTATCACTATTGCACATAAAATTCCAGTCCCCACCTATAAGTAATATTCCCTGCTGAAAGCTGATAATTTCTCCCAGAATTATCTTAAGCTCCACTGTGGCAGTTTTAGGTGGAATATAAATGACAGTAGCCCATTATTACTCTTATGTTTTCCCCCTCTTCTATAACTATTGGAGTTCCTCTTGCAATTAATACATGTATTCCCATTTTCTTTGTCTCAGATATTCCATGGAATAGCCATCCTGAAATCATTTCTGTTCCAAATTCACATGCAGATTTCTTTCCAAATGTGTCTGCTGTGGCATAGCTGTTTGCACTCTGCATTTTGTATCTAGTTCACTACTCTTTCTTTCTTTTTTTTTGTATATTTCTGTGAGACTATTCTCATTTAAAGATACCATGGAAAGTTTCATTATGTTAAGAAGTTATTATTCCTACCTGTTGTGTATCACAGTTTTTTTAAATGTCTAGTTTCATTTTTGTGTTCCATGCATACACTAATGTTTAGCAGGGTGACCTTTTATACAGTTGTTAATTGACATATCTATTTGAACCTGTGTCACACCTTACAAAGCTTTTTTGTTTTAATGAAAACCCTCAAAAAATCACATCCAGAACACCCCCAAGACCTTTTAACTTAATACTAACACACAAAAGTAATTACTTTCTCAGATAATGTAGATTAACCCTCCTAATAGGAACAATTGTCCCAAACTGACAGTTACACTCACAGGCTTGAATTAACCTATCATGAAAGTTATCTATGCTAGGATGCATGATCAAATTGTCTCCATAGAAACATCAGAACCACATACACAGTCATGTTTCACTACACACATTGTTCCATAAACATTTATATGCAAGAGGGAAACAATATTCAGTATTCATTATATTCAGTGTTATTTTATTTATTTGCTTCCCCTTAAAATTGTTATTAAATCAAGACAGGGTTGTTAATCCAGTGATGTCCTATGCAAAATAAGAAAAGGCATATCCGTTTTACTTGTATCTTGTTTTTTTTTTTTTTTTTTTTTTTTTTTGTCCTGCCTTTCTTCTCTTTTTACACTGCATTGTCTACATTTTTTTAAATTGGGTAAGAAGAAAGAAAGAAGAAGGAAAACATATGGTCACCTATTTACTTTAGTATTCCTATTACACACAGGCACACTTAACTGAGAAAAAGCTTTACTTTATATCATGTAGTGTATGCCATATGTTATAAAAATACTATTAAGAACAACATTTTGTTTTACTTACAGTTAACTCTTTCCTTCCTGTTCTCCTCTCCTAAATCATTTTCCAAACATTAATGATGTGAAATAGGGCATATGAGTTGGAGTCCCCTGCAAGTTTAACAAAGTAAAAAAAGTCCAATGTTTCCAGGTTTTCGTGTTCTGACATACTTCACAAATATAATTAATTCTCTGTAATACCACATTTATTCGTCAGTTTCCAAGTTGCTAGTTTTCTTCCTTTTGATCTCTATCTCCCAAATCTAGTTGCTGGTTCACTTCCAATATACTCCTGGTTCTTCTAGCAAACTCTTGTGTTTCTTTCTGCCTCTCAAGAATTTTCCTTTGGAATATTGAAAGATTTCATTGTCCTACTCTCTCTGTTTGTTGGACAATTTTTTGCATTTGCTCTTTAGCACATTCTGCATCAAAGAAGGATTTTGATCCTCCAGGAAGAAATATTCTGAAAATAGCTGGATACAGCAGCTTGAATCTCACACCTGTTTCTTGACATTCCCTGATTGCTGGAATACATTTAATCCACTTCTGCCTGGTGTACAGTGAGTAATCACTTTCCACAAACACTCTGCTGCCTTCCACTTGTAGTACTTTGTCTTTCTGCTACAGTTTTATCAGAGTCGGTTCTTTCCGCTGGTAGGGTTGCATCTTTACTATTAAAGATCTGGGTTACTTTCTCATGGCCAGGTTTGGAGCATACACACGGCTTGCCCTTTCATTTAACAACTGCTGTGGAATACCAGTCCAGTACAGTCTGTTCCTTTTTTCTGGTACAGCAGAAAATCTCATGTTTTTCTTATGTGCTTTGCTCTCTAATTGTACCATTTTTTGAAACATCTCTTCTTGAGCAGTCTCATACTCAGCCAGCCTTTTTTTCTTGTCGACTTCTGATTTTTGCAGTTTTATCAGTTCATTTGAATATCTGTTTAAAGCTTCATTTATTTTTTCCAGCCTTTTCTTATTTGAGTTGGTGTATTACTTTAGTGCTTCCAACGGCTGCGGTGGTGCAGCGGTTAGCATTGCCAACTCACAGCAAGAGGTTCTTTGGTTCGATCCTCGGCTGGGGTGCCATCTGTGCAGAGTCTGCATGTCCTCCCTGTGATCGCGTGGGTTTTCTCTGGGTGCTGCGGTTTCCTCCCACATCCCAAAGACATGATGTAGGTGGATTGGATACTCTAAATTGGCCCTAGGTCTGTGTGTGCATGTGTGTGCCTTATGTGGAAGGTTGGGCGCCGGGCTGGCAACTCGACACCGTAAAACTCCACTGCCAATCATGAGCTGACAGATGATCTGCTGTGGCAACCCCTAATCATGAAAAGCCGAAGAAGAAGATTACTTTAGTGTTTCATTTATTTTAATCAATTTTGAGCATATTTGACCTTTTTTTTTTTCCTGTAGATTACTGGAAGTCATATCATGCACCAAAGCTGGAGCTTGAACTGCTTTTTTCTGAACAGCTGCAGGATTTTTACAGCCAATGTTTTCTCCTCACCTTTTGCAATTGATTTTCTTTCGGTTTCTGAGAATTTCTTTTTTATTTGCTGGCAACCAGGCAGTGCAATTACTAGCCAGTTACTGAAATTTACCCATAAAGACAGATTCATTGGCTGTTTTTACTGAGTTTCTGTTTTCACACTGGGAGAGCTGAAATTAAGCTATTGCACTTGGAAGTCACACCCTAAACTTTTTAATGTAATTCAGTACTTTTTTGCCCATATCTATAGGGCCACTTATTTTCCATGTTAATATTGACAAAGTAACCATTCTAATAAAAAAATAAAAGTTCCACATATTATACATGACATTTCTTCCTGAATATATGCTTCCAACTTGCAGATTAAATGCCAACACGAATGTCTGGCAGGCTGATCTTTTATACGGTTGCTTCTTCTCATCTCTAGTTGAACCCTTTCACATTTTCACAAATATTTTGCTTCAGTAACATCAATCAAGGAATAAAAAAGTAAATATTTTCAGAACCTCACATTTCCTTTTAACTCACAGCAAATACACAAAACTTCATACACTTTCCAAAAAAGAAGTTTATCCATCTAAATAGGAGCATTTGCACCAAATCAGTACCAGCATCCAAAGGCATTACCTATCCTGCATGTTACAGCCTGCATTTGCACTTAAAGGGATTACATTTTTATCTTATCTGCTTGCCCCTCAGATGTGAAAACATTTTACATGCTTTCAGTAAACATTAGCTTTTAACTTCACTTAAGGGTAGCCGGTGCACTTTTTCCTTAAACTAAATTGTGTACTGCTATATGTATGCATTAAAGTACTAACCCTGGGATTCAGAAAGTGATCTTGAGTGATAAGCTGCCACACACAGGATGCATGCAATTCAAAGACACAAGTGCCTTGAACAGTGCTTGCTGAGCAAGAGATCTAGCCATGGTATATGCTAATGCCTGTATAAGCAGATGGTAATTAGCATCACTATAATATTTAGCTGCATTATTATAACATTTAGCTGCATTATTAATGCAAATGGGGTAAAACAAGATGGAGGAGTGATTTCAGAAATGTATTAAAGAGTTTGACATGGTACCCTAACAGTAATGGTAAGAAATGTAGATTGATCATCACTTAGATGGTAAAAGACTGCAAAAATATGTTAGAGGTTGCAGCATTATTTCATATGTATATGCAAGAAGCTGTTATTGCTTCTATGAACCACTGAAATTCACACCACTGCCACTCCTGGAGGCATGTAATTATCTGACTCTGCTTAATATTTTATGAATTTTATGATACTAACTCTGTGGACCAGTACCGTGAGGATAGAAACACCATGCATGACCTGGTGGACATATATCTGCCTCATATGCAGGCCACAGGGAGGTGTGGCTTGCCTATCCAAGTGGATACTAAGGTATGCATGGCCTTGCATATGTATTATGTACTGGAACATTTCAGCTATCAACTGGAGACGTGGTGGGAGTTTACATTACATTACAAATCTAGCCAAAAACTCTATTCAGAAGTTCCTTCCAGTCTCAAGGGGGGGCAAGACAAGGTAGACTGGGAAAGAATATGAAGCTGTTCATCCATTTATTTAGGTATACTTGAAGGTGGCAAGGGTGCTACTCTGCTTGATATGTAATAAAAATTTGCTCCATAGGTAAGGGATACGTTGAGATATGATTCTATCATGTCAGTTTGTATTATATATTGGTAGATGAAGGTTTAGTCCCTTTAACTGAGTAACTGAGGTACCATTCCTCCTGAATAGGAGGTCAAAGATGGATGGATGAATCTTTTATGGTTTGAAAGTCTAGACTCAGATCACCATAGATGAGTCTATAAGAGACTGAGTACAGAGAAAAGCTGCTAGTTTGCACTGATAACATAGAATGTTTATCATATTTGCATCATGTTGATCACTTTTAAATGGAGTACTCATTTTTCTTTTAGTTTAAAAGTAGTATAAACTAACTGAAAACTTACTTTCTGTGGAGAAATTGTGTTTGTTTTTCCTTTGTGGGGCTGACATGGTGTTGTAAAGTTCTTTTTACTGTGTTTTCTTGTTTTTTTTGTCAGAATAATAACTTTTGTGGCCTGATAGTTTTACCAGCATTTGCTGGTTGTCTTCCTAGGAAAAAGTACCATTTTCAGCTTGACCATGGAAAAGACTACCAGTCCTACAGTCAGTCCTTCTTCCACAAAAAGAAAAATTAAGCAAACAGACTGCGCCACCATAGCAGGCTAGCAAGTTGCCTCAGCTGCAGGTGGGTGACTCAGCAGTGGCCATTTGTTGTTCCCCAAATTACTCATCTTTTTCCTCAGATCCCTGTGGTTTAGCACCTATGGTCACTATGGACCAGGGGTTAGCTATGTCCTTTGCGGCTGTCAGAGTCTCCTCAGTGGACAAGGAAGAGAAACTCTTGTTGGTCCTGAGAAAGGTAACAGACAAGGTTTCCCTATTGTGTCAGAATGCTGTGTCCATCCCTGGTGAACAGCTGCTGCCATTAGTAATATGGCTGGCTCAACATTTCCTGTCAAATAGAATCAGAAAACCAAGCATGTACTTTCTCCTTGTCAGTTTTTTGGATAGTAATTTACTGTGTTTGGCTCAAGGTTCAAATCAAGCTCTTGCTCCTTCTTATAAAGCAGTTTCTGGCAAAAGAAGGCGGGATTCCTCTTTTCCTGAAGCAGTACGAAATAATGAATTTGAACAGGAAGAAGCAGGGGTGGATAAATTTTTCCCTTCATTTTTTTGATGCAGACTAAGAGGGGAGCTTGGTGTCAGATTCTCCCTGTAAGGGTTATTGTTCTGTGAGACTGTTGCTAAAATGTGCCACTGTTTTCGGTGGAAAAATGCTGAACAGTCTCAGTCCTTCAGAAAGTACTATGAATAGTTACAGAAGGATTTTCCAGAACCGACACCCATTCCTCCTAGGGTTACCACCTATCTGTTTTTTCCAGACTATCTGGAAATCAAACTGTGTGTGTGGTAGTCCACAAAACACTGTACAAAGTCCAGCATTATTTTTTTTTAAAAAACAGACTACCACAGTTTGTTAAATCTCCAATTCCATGGTATTCTTATTTTAAAAAGCATTGCGACTGGAAAGGAAACTAGGAATGGATGACATTTCTCCTCCCCCTGATGTGCTGATGATGTCACAAAATATGTGTAAAGTAAGCACAGCGAGGAAAGGAGAGGAGATAGGCGCGTGGTTAGGAGAGATGAAAGTGGTGCGGCTTTGTTCCAGGTTTGGCCACAGAGAAAGGTGGCATACCTAATTCCTCCTGTTCTGTTGGCTTTAGAGGATGTGTTACTGCCCGCAGTTTTCCTGATAGTCAGCCATGTGCCCCTAAAAAGCCAGATAGGATGTGTAAAGTTCCTCAGTCATTTAAATTTTATACACTATTTCAAACCTGATCCAGAATCAATAGCTTTGTTGATCCCAGTGCTGCTAAGCACGTAACTAATTCCAATCCTACTTTTTCTGATAAAGATGGGCAAATTATTGATGGGTATGGGAGAAAAGTGCATACTTCTGCAACTTGATTTTAACATTTTTGAATTGTTAGGCTCATATGTTAAAGTTTGTTCTGACAGATTCTGAAAGTATGAAGAATGTTTTAACTGCAGTTTCTTCTTGTGAAGAAAAATCTGCTTTAAATAACTTGGTTTCTTTTATTACACAGGTGACTACTCATTACTTTCAGTGTGTGTATGACCCTGTTGATACTTCTTTCAGGATATTGGCCACTGGTACTGTTTTAAGGAGGTTTGCATGGCTGTCATTCATTCTCAAAACCTCACACACAATATTAAAATGATATTTTATATTCTCCCTTGGATAGTAATGCAGCGTTTGGCTCCCCTGCTACAGAGGTAATTAAAAGTGTGATGAAAAGGATAAGCTGATCCATGGAATCTCTTAAGATTTGTCAGCTCTCCTTTAGCAAATTGTCCAAGGAATTTTCAGTCTCCTCCTCCAATTTTGACAAAAACAGATTAGACTGTCTCAACAAATTCAGGTAAACAGATGTTTAAGAAGAAATGGCAAGGGGTTCCAAAGAGAAGTCTTAAATCTCCCAAAACCAAGGACAGCCCAGTGGGTCTAAATGACTATTCAAGAGACCTTGTGACTTCTTCCCTCCCTGGTCCCCTTTCTCTTCCAGAAAGTCTGAATCTCCATGTTTCTCTTTGGCAACAGATTGTGCAAGACAAATCGGTTCTGCAAATCATTCTACAAGGTTAGAGATGACAGTCAGAGGAAATTCTTCCTTTTCGGGGGGGGGGGGGTCATTCCTTTTCCCCCAGCGCAGACACTTTAGTTTCCATCTTTTCTTCTTCACATCCCTTTTCGTCCAGACTTTAGATGTTTCTTAAGGTTTTTTGTTTCTGGATCACATTATCAGTTCTCTTCTTACCCTTTGGACTATCCACTCCACCAAGGATGTTCACAAAGTATCTACCTCCAGTTACAGCTCAGTGCAGACTACAGGATATCCACTTTTTTCAAGCTTACATGACTTGCTTATCTTTGCAGAGTCTTTTTCAAGCTGTTGGGAATCTGTCTCTTGGGTAAGAATTCTCTTACACAAGCTGGGATTTCAAGAGGGCATCCAAAAGTTATTCTTGACTTACTCTCACAGGATTATTTTTCTGGGATGTCAACTAGATACCTCAGTTCAAAGACCTTTTCATCCACAGAAAAAAAAATAGATCATTTTTCCACTCAGACTTCTGTCACTTCAAGGGAAATGCCTCAAGATTTTGGGTCTCATAGCATCTATGATTCTTACGGATATCCCTGTCAAAACCCAACATGAAAAAGATACAGTGGTATCTTAAATCTATTTGGTCCCATCATCGACACATTTTATCTTTTCAAACCCCAGTGCTGGGGTTTATCAGAAAAGAGATCTTTTGGTGGAGACAGCAGGATGTCCTTGAATCAAGGTCTACCCTTCTCCCTCCCTGTTCCAAAGTGGTTAGTTATCAGAGGCACTTTGGGCTTTGCTTGGGGAGCAATTTCAGGAGGGATAAAATAAGGTGTGGTACTCCAAGGACAGATGCAAGCACATAAATGTCTAGGACATGCTTGCCCTGATGAAGGTGTTCAACTCTTTGAATCATCTGTGGCCTCTGGGACCTTTTCAAGTGGTTTCAGACAATACCAGAGTTATGTGGTACATCAACAAAAAAGTGGAAACCAGGATGTACCCCTTTACAGACTAGCCATGTCAGCTTGGGATATAGCTTTGCAGCACAGTCTCACTCTACAGGCATCCTACATTCTGTCAGAGCAAGACTGTGTGTCAGACAAGTTGAACAGGACCTGGTCATACCCTCATGAATAGAAACTAGATCAGGGACTCTTCCAGGATTTGATCCATCTGTGGCGAATTCCTCAAGCAGACACTTTTAACTCCTCTTTTAACAATCAACTGGCAAGATTCTGTTCTAGAACTCTGTGCAAGAAGGCCTGGAAGACCTTTTCTTTTCATTGGACAGGAATGTTCCTGTATGCTTTTCCACCCTTTCCACTAATATCCAGGGTACCTATGAAGATTCAGACATATCCCCAAGATCATTGTAGTGACTTCCATCTGGCCTAGGCAACTGTGTTTCTTCTTTCTTATGGAAATGGCCAGCAGCAATTACCACAAGCTACCTTAATGACTTGATCTACTCACACAAGAACAGAGGTGTTTGATACACTCTAACATCAATCATTTTCAGTTGAGTGCCTGGGTGTTAAGGTCTTATTCCTTTTCAGCATCTGTTCACTGAGGACATGCAGCAGATACTAATGTTGGCAAAAAGCCTGCTACTAGAAAATCATATATTGTTAAATGAAAAATGTTTTTTAGTTGGTGCCAACATTATAACCAGCACCCATTCAGAACCAGTTGTTTGCTGGCTTTACAGTATTTGTGTGTTACTCTCCTATGATATTTCTTATTTTTTATCAAGGTTCATTTATTGACCATTTCAGCATGTATACCCATGGATCATTTTCTTTGAATGCATTCTCTCATGTCAAAAATGTTTTTGAAAGGGACTTTGCAGAAGAGGCCTCCGAGAAACCAGTGGCCCTCCTTGGGATCTTAATTTTGTGTTAGAGAAGCTATCACTTGCTCCATTTAAACCAGCTAACCTGGCAGACTTGATGTGTTTGACATGGAAAATTGTTTTACCAATTGCTCTTACCTCTGCAAGAAAAGTTTATGAGTTGCAAGTTCTTACAGTGAGTCAACCCTAACTCATCTTTCAGAGGGACAGGGTTTCTTTGAGAAGTAATCCTTCTTTTATGCTTAGTGGTATCCGAGTCTACTTTGAGCCAAACTATCCATCTCCCCATTTTTTTTCCTGAGCCTAAAAATGAGGGAGAAAAAATACTCTATATATTGGATGTTGACAGACAACTCATGTTTTACCTTGACAGAACTGTATTTTTCAGATGTTCAAATCAGCTGTTCCTTTTTAAACACATTTATTCATTTATCACTTAAAACTTAGACAAACATCCATTTCATATAAAACAAACATTATACAACACATAGATGCTTTTGCTTAACTATCTTCAATCCAACATTACATAAATTGCTTAACTCCTGCCTTCCCTTAAACGTCATTCCACCACCAAAACATTATTCTGCATTCATTGTTCCCACAATTTCCATTTGTTTATGTAATCTGATCCTATCCTCTTCTAAAAATCCCATTTCTAGTTCTTTAATCTCATTTACAATATTCAATACTTCAACTACAGTAGGTTTAGACTTTGATTTTCATTTTCTAGTAATTGCGTTTTGGCTGCCAACTGAATTAAACTTAACAAGGCCTTACTATGTCTAAGCAATTCAGATCCTATGTCCCATTCAAAAGAATAATTTCCTTACACCCAATTGCTCACCCAAATCTTCTGATAGAGTACTCCATAGGGAATTTTTAAAGTCTGCCAACTCATTACACCCCAAAACATATGTTCCCAGTTATGGCTTTCTTCTCCATCACACCTCCAACATTTGCTATCAACCTGAGTAAAAATTTCTTGAAGTTTTCTTGGAGTATAAAAATGCCTATTTAATTACTTTGAAGCAAAATTCCTAAATCTTCTAGACTTTGTTGCATACTTGGGAGCCATACATATGCCCTCCCATTGTTTCCTTGTGAATTGCTTATCCAGCCTCTCTCCCCAATCTTTTCTAACCACCTCTGACTGATTCCCATAATTATTGTGGAATATTTTACATGCCCTACTAATTACCCCTTTCTGGACAGCAGCTTATGTTTTAAGTTCAACTGAAAACTCTACCAGAGCAGGTGGTTCACTTAAGATCCCCTTCTCCTCCTTTCTCATTGCCTATACTCTGGTATCAATCCCTGATAGAGGGGAATCTCTAGTCTGCAGTCCAGTGTCTTCTTGGCCTCTTCCCATTCTACAAAGATACTAAACCTTCTGGACTTTGTTGCATATTTGCCAGGCATGTATATGTCATCTCATTGCGCCCTTGTAATTTGAGAAGAGAGACTAAAAAAACAATCTTTCCTAATCTCCTCTGATTGATTCTTACAGCCATTGTGCAGTATTTTATGTGTCCTACTAATTATCCTTTTTTTAGCATCAGCCTTTCTAGAGTGGACTAAAAACCCTACCAAAGCAGGTATTTCACACAGGACTCCCCTGTACATTTCACTTTATCTGTAAACTTTGATGTCAATCCCTGGTAAGGAAGCTAGTCTCTAACCTGCAGTCCAAAGTTCTTCTTGGCCTCATCCCACTCTATTATCTTTCTGTCTGTAGTTGCTCCCAGTTCCTTGGTTCCTTTGCCATTTTCTCCAATAAATTCCAGACTTTCTTGTCTATTTTATGTACCCATACTTGCGTCATCATTATTAGCAAAGTCTTTCTCATTTCCTGTATTTTCTTGATTACCATACGCAATATATCCTTGAATTTTTGAGCACCTAATTTTCTTT
The DNA here is from genome assembly GCF_019279795.1 of Protopterus annectens. NCBI lineage: Eukaryota > Metazoa > Chordata > Ceratodontiformes > Protopteridae > Protopterus > Protopterus annectens. Next base: position 279,333,897 of record NC_056742.1, on the reverse strand, counting down.
GCCAGTTGTTCTAAATATAAAGCAAATCAATGGCAAATTGGACACCCCTGCCTAGTTTCTCTGTTCACACACAACTTATTGGAGAGGAAGGCTTCCACTTTAATTCTTGCCTCTGATCCTTCATGTATCCTCCTAATTAACCTTATTATTTTATCGGGGAATGCTAATGCTTTCACTGCCTTCTCATACAATCTGAGCATACTCTGTTGAATGCTTTCTTTATATCAAGACACACCAATAACAGTGATATTTTCTTACATTCTTTTTCTCCCTGGATGATCATTGTTCAATTAATGTTGTCAAATATTTGCCCCCCCCCCACACACACACACATAAAATCACACTGATCCATATTTAGTCATTTTAGCAACACATTTGCCATACTTTTAGCTAGTATATGTATAAATATTTTATAATTATTGTTTAGAATTGAAATGGAGCTATTTGAAGCAAGGTATGATGGATCTTTATCATCTTTAGGTATTACAGCCACAACAGCTTTCTTCCAAGATGTGGTGCTCCCCCATCCTTTTAAAATACTATTAAAGAAAATCTTCTAGATCATTATCACGTTTCCCTCCTAACTTCCACAGAAATACTATTTGTTCCTGGAGACTTCCCTGCATATTGACTGTACATCACCATTTTTATTTCATCTCATTCCTATCTTAACTATTAGTTTCTGAACCTCATCTTCCTCTTACATTGGCATAATGAATTCTTCCATAAATATTTCCATTTGTGTTTTCTTTGCTCCACATTCCTTTGTTTATACACATTTTAATAATATTTCAAAAATATCTCTAATACTTGTAGGATCCCTGCTTAATTTTCTTGTCATAGACTCCCTAAGTTTGTGACAACTCTTTCTACTTTCTGTTGACTATGTTTTAGTGCTCTGGACTAATCAAAAATAGTTGCTTAAGTTATTAACACCTAGATTATGAATTTATTAATACCTATGTGGTGTGGAATGTCACACCTCTAGCAGCCTGCATACAGCCTTGTATTCCAGAGCATTTTATGAAAAATTAACTTCAAAAGTATAAGATAAACAATTGTGAATATTTTGTTGACAATAAAAGCTATTAAAACTGTACATATAGCAATGTTATCAGTAAGAAGTGTTTTTTTTGTGGTGATAATAGTCAGTACATTTGTAGTCTTCACATGAATACTATAATATTACAAATAATAAATACTAAAATATATTTTTCATTCACACAAACCCATAGATGTTCTTCATCTCACATTGCTGCAGTCATAACCTGTGGGTAGTCCGCTGTCCTCGGTCGGCCCGAATACCAAAGTATTAGGCTGGCGTCGGTCATGGCGCTCAGATCTGACGTCAGTGCGTCATGGTATTAAAGCGCATGACCGACGTCATATCCTCAGTCTTTTTTGCCGCATGGTCTGAAGCAGAAGCAGCGTTTGCAAGTGCCGTTCGGCGTTCTGAAATTTTCGTATTCTGAGTTTCAGACCGAAACCAAGTTGGGCTAAGTACCCCGTTGGGGAATATTTTTGTTTTTTCTTGCCTCAGTTAATTCTGGATGTCAGAAAAAGTGAATAATTGTATTTCTTGTGGGAAACAGATACCGCATAGGGATTACCACTCTCTCTGTATTCCTTGTTTGGGGCCTGAGCACGACGTAGTCGGGTGTCGCTTTTGTGCTAGGTTTAATAAGCGCACCATTAAACGTAAGTTAGATTGCGCTAGGCTTGTCTTCGGTAAGTGGTGTAATTACAATATGCCGTCGGATCCTCCGACGCCCGCTACCGCTAAGAAGCGCAAGGAAAAATCGTTAAGGTCCAAGCAGGATGAGTCGTCCGTTCCGGACGCCGGTTCTTTAGAAACTACGGTGGAATCTGTAGATCCAGCCGAGGTTTCAGCTGAGTCTCAGGGGGAGACGTTAATTTTGCAGGATGTGGCCTCTCAGGAGTCAGGTCAGGCTGAGGGGGCCTCTCAGGTTGCTGTACTCCCTTCTTTGCCTAAGGTGGTTAGGCCTTCTCCTTCTGTCTCTAAGGTACCTTCTAAGGGCAGGCCTGGTTTGTCTTCCTCAGGTGTCAGTCCTAGTTCTGCAGGTTCTGTGCCTAAAAAACACATGCTTAAAATGGCAGAAGATTTAATTTCCTTAATCAGGGGTTCTATGCCCCCTCCAGATAAGAGGCCTAGGGTGGAGCCAGAGGTGGAAAGTTTGGAACAGGCTTCAGATTACTCAGAGTCTTCAGCTGAAGACACTCAGGATTTTCCTCCTTATTCTGATTCAGACGCAGAGGATTCCACTCCTTCTGCTTCTCCTCCAGAGGATTTTTCTTTTTCAGAAACCCTGCATTCTATGAGGGAGCATTTTAAATGGGAAGGTCAGGATTTCTGATTCGAAAGAGGCTTAGGGAATTTTTGTTTTTACCACAACATCGGCCCTTAGCTATACCTCCTGTTTTGGATGTTGTTCAGGATGTTTTCTCGGGGCTTCCCTTAATCCAGACTCTTTGCCTCCTGCGCCAGTTAAACCAGATAGGTATTACAGAGTACCTGAGGCTCATAAATATCTGTATAAGAGCCCAAGGGCTGACCCAGAAACTATTAGCCAGGGACCCAAGGGTGTCAGGGCTTCTGTTGTAAAGAATCCAGTTCCTATGGATAAAGATTCTAGAGCTTTGGATAGGTGGGGTAAGAAAGTGTACACCTCTTCCACTCTAGCAATGAGGGCTTTGAATTGCCAGTTTCATATGTTGAAGTACCAGAATTTTCTCATTACTCAGTTAAAATCTAAGGTAGATGCTTTGGCAGAGGGCATAGAGTGTAAGGAATTACAGGATTTGGTTCATGCCTCTGATCAGGTGGGTAAGCATTCTTTGCAGTGTGGTTTCGATGCTTTACAGGCTTCTTCCAGGGTGGCTGCCACTGGATCAGTTATTCTCAGGCACGCCTGGCTTAAGGATCAGAATTTGTCAGAGCATGTTAAAGCTAGAATTTTGGATGCTCCTTTACAGTCTGAAGTTTTGTTTGGTTCTCCTGTGGAGTCTGTCTTAAAGAAAATGGAAGACAAGGCTAAGTCTATGCAGACTGTTAAAGATTTTTTGCAGGTGCAGCCCCCTAAGTTTAGCAGGAATTGGCCTACTAAGGGATGGGCTTATCCTTCTTCTGATTCACAGTCTAGGGGCAGATCTAGGCGTGGTAGGGGCAGAGCTCAGGGTTCTTTCAGGCCTAGAACGTGGAGTTCCCCTACACAATCTACAGGTGAGGGCAGGGGCCAGTCCTTTCGTAAACAGGCCCAATGACCTGCATCTTCAGCTGCCAAATCCCGCCTGTCTGGCAGCTCCTTTGGGAGAAAAGTTGGCACTCTTCAAGCAAAACTGGCTTTTAGTCACCCAGGACAAATGGGTGTTGGACATTATAGACCGAGGCTACAAGTTTTATTTCCACACATTGCCCCCTTTCAAGGGCATGCCAGACGTTCCTCCTCAGCAAAGGGTAGAGGCTCACAAACAGATTTCTTTACTTCTTCAAATGGGGGCTATACAGCAGGTCCCTCTGTCAGAAGTGGGCCTAGGATTTTATTCTCGCCTGTTTCTTGTACCAAAGAAAGGAAACACTTGGAGGCCAATTTTGGATTTATCTATCCTCAACACATACCTGGACATTCCAAAATTCAAAATGTTGACGTTGCAACAACTTCTGCCTCTGTTGGGCAAAGATCACTGGATGGTAACTCTGGATCTCAAAGAGGCTTATCTTCATGTCCCTATCAGGCCCAGTTGCAGGAGATTCCTGCGTTTTCGGGCTGGGACTTTACATTATCAGTTCTCTGCATTGCCCTTTGGCTTATCTACTGCGCCCAGGGTGTTCACAAAGGTTCTGGCTCCGGTGATAGCCTTCTTAAGGTTAAGAGGAATACAAATTTATCCTTATTTGGACAATTGCCTGATTCTTGCTCAAGACAAAAACAAGCTTCTTCACCATCTACAGTATGTTATGGCAGTGTTAAGGTGCCTAGGGTATTCTGTGAACGAAACAAAGTCCAGTCTAGTACCCTCTCAGGAAATGTGCTTTCTGGGTGTGAGACTGAATACAGCTTCCCAGATGGCTTTTTTGACCCTGGACAAGCAAAGGAACCTTACACGTTACTTCCAACAATTGTCTCTACGGTCCAGGCTGACTGCAAGGACAGTCCTTCAAGCCTTGGGGTTCATGGCATCTTGTATTCTGGTGCTTCCTAATGCCAAACTGCATATGAGGAAGCTACAATGGTATCTCAAAAATGTGTGGACACAACACTGCCACGATCTGGACACTGTCATTCAAATAATACCTTGCATTCAAAAGGAATTTTTGTGGTGGGCTCAGGAATGTCACCTAAACAAGGGACTCTCTGTGACCCGACCAGAGGCGAGTCAGATCTTAACGACAGATGCCTCGGACAAGGCTTGGGGAGCACACCTCAATGGAAAATGGGTTCAAGACACGTGGCCTGCCAGACTTCAACATTTACATATCAACTTGAAGGAGATGTTAGCAGTCCAATTTGCATTGATGGCTTTCAGGGATTTACTTCACCGGGACAAGTGTTGATTCAAACAGACAACACAACTGTCATGTGGTACATCAACAAGCAAGGGGGAACCCATTCGTACCCTCTTTGCAGGCAAGCTATGATTTTGTGGGAGACTGCTCTCAGTTTGCACCTCACTCTTCAGGCAAGGTTTCTGCCAGGAGCACAGAACTCCTTAGCAGATGTTTTGAGCAGACAGATGGTGGATCCCCACGAGTGGAAGTTGGATCCTCATGTATTTCGACAGTTGACAGTGATATGGGGGACTCCAGACATAGATCTGTTCACTTCTCCACTAAGTTTCCAGTTGCCAAAGTTTTGCAACAGCTTGGAAAGTGGATGCTCTATCATTCAGTTGGAGCAATCTTCACGTCTATGCCTTTCCTCCTCTGCCTCTCCTTCCCAAGGTGCTCTTGAAGGTCAGACAAGACAAGCCCTCCATGATTCTAATAGCTCCAGATTGGCCTCGACAGCACTGGTACCCTCTGCTGAGGAGTTTAGTATGGGAGCCTCCTTGGCCTTTGCCTTCAATTCCACACCTTTTGTCTCAGGAGGGCAATCATTTCCTCAATGTCAGGATTCAGTCCCTGCATCTAACAGCATGGCATATTCTGTTCTAGAACCTGGAGGGTCGCAGCTTCCTCAACAAGTTTTGAATGTTATTTTGGAGGCCAGAAGGCCTAGTACAAGGAAAGTTTATGCTGATAAATGGAGGAGATTTTTTATTCGGAGCAAAGCAAAGAGCTTTGATGTTTCCAGGCCTGATTTGAGTGTTTCTCTTCAATATCTTACAGAATTATTAGACAAGGGTTTGTCCTCTTCTGTAAAAGTTCATGCTGCAGCCATTTCTGCTCACTATGGCTGTGACCCACCTTTATTCTCTCATCCTTTGTTTAAGCAATTCCTTAGAGGGGCAAAGAACATAAGACCCCCGCGTAGAGCTCCTACTCCTTCCTGGGATCTCAATTTTGTGTTGGAAAAACTTACTTTACCTCCTTTTGAACCTGCAGCTACGTCTGAGTTAAAGTTTTTGTCTTGGAAGACTGCTTTTTTGTTGGCCATTACGTCTGCTAGAAGGCTATCTGAATTACAGGCTCTAATGGCAGTTGAACCCTTCCTGATTTTTCATAAGGATAGGGTATCTCTGCGTACTAACCCTACTTTTATGCCTAAAGTGGTCTCAAATGTGGCCTTGAACCAATCTATTCATTTGCCTACTTTTTATGCTGATCCCCAAAATAAAGGGGAGAAAATTTTGCACACTTTGGATATTCACAGGCAGTTGCATTATTATTTGAGCAGGACTAAAAGGTTCAGACAGTCTCAACAGTTATTTGTCTCTTTTGCTTTGGGCTCTCAGGGGAAACCTGTTTCAAAACAAACTATTTCTAAGTGGATTGGCCATTGTATTGCCTTTTGTTATTCTCATCATGGTAAGGAGATTCCGGCTGGAATCAGACCTCATTCCACTAGGGCTACTGCCACTTCTACTGCTTTTTTAAGGGGTGTAGCTACTAAAGATATTTTGGAAGCAGCTACTTGGAGTTCAGTGCACACTTTTTCTAAACATTACCATCTCCCTCTTTATTCCAAATCTAGGGCTGGATTTGCCACTGCAGTCTTACAGGGCATATTAGCAGCTCCCAATGCTTTATGATTTTGCCAACCTCCCTTTACCTTTGCTTTGGGATTCTACCCACAGGTTATGACTGCAGCAATGTGAGATGAAGAACATAGTACAGTTTTGTACCTACCATAAATGTAGATGTTCGAAGATCCACATTGCTGCAGTCCAATTTACCCTCCCTCCTTCCCCTCTGTAGTTTGGAGTGGTTGTATGGTTTGGGTTATAGATGTTGTTTGTACATGGGTTTTGGAGGTTTTTCTATTTTAGGCTGTGGCCTTTCTTTTTAGGGCCTTCTGACATCTGGGGCAAGAAAAGACTGAGGATATGATGTCGGTCATGCGCTTTAATACCATGACGCACTGACGTCAGATCTGAGTGCCCATGACCGACGCCAGCCTAATACTTTGGTATTCGGGCCGACCGAGGACAGCGGACTACCCACAGGTTATGACTGCAGCAGTGTGGATCTTCGAACATCTACATTTATGGTAGGTACAAAACTGTACTTTATATTTTTGCTAAACCTTCACAAACAAATTGTCATATCTTGGAAAATGTACAACATGGACATGTACTGTTTGAGCACTTTGGTTAATCAGGTATAAGCTTTCACATGATAGCAAAAAATTTGTTGCATGCATGTTTATTTAGACATTTTCAGAAATATGAAAGTATATGCTTAATTGTATAATCAGTAATATAAATAATACTGAATATCTCTCAAGATGTTTTTGTTGTCTTTCAGCTTTTCCCGGTTAGGGGTCTCCACAGCGGAACTCCGGTCCACTAATGATTGGCAGTAGATTTTCACGAACGCCGAGGTGCCAGCTCGATGTTCAACCTTCAATGAAGGCACGCCCATTTACGCATGTCTTTTGAATGCCCACCCAACCATGGGGAGGACATGCAGACTCCACACAGAAGGCACTTCCCGCACTCCAGCCGAGAATCGAATGGGAGAACCCCTCTTGCTGTGAGGTAACAACGCTACCACTGCACCACCGCGGGAAGATGTGCAACTTAAATTGCAAATATCAGACGGTTTTCTTCAACAATATCTAAGGATACACCTGATGATATGTAGCGGTCTTAAAGTCACTTGGTTTTTGTAATGTTACATACATATGGAAATCTTGCTTATTTGCATAATTACTAGCAAGCAAGTAGCAATATTTTAAGTACAGTGAGATATAAATGGACATTCACAATGAATTTTCTTGTTTCTCACCATGATATTTCATGACATACCCCTCAACAGCATGTAGGTCTCTCAGTTATGAAAGTGCTAGCATAAATATGAAAAATAAGTGGCAACCAGTGATTAATTTCTCCACTGCAGGAAATTAACAATCTTAGTGTCATTTTGTTAATAAATCCTTGCCCTTTCTTATATTGCCTATTAACAGGTAGGTCGCTCAGTTAAAGAAGCCATATATAAAAAAGATCCTGACACCATAAGGAGCTATGAATGTTAATTGGAAGTATACAAAAAAGCACTATATACTTGAGTGAGTTAACAGCAATCTTTCTAAATGCATGCATATTATCCAAACACCCCATTATTTTCTCTTTAGCACTCTGCGGTTGTGCCTGTTTTTGTTCTGTGATATTATCCTTATTGTACAATACTTTGACATCTGTCAGCCCCTCTAAATAATTCCTATTATTTCTTTACCATAGCTGCTTATGTCCTTCTATATCACTGTTGCAGTATTCTTCACCTAAGGGATCTCCTGCCAAGGGTAGCCCAACATCAGGCCAGTGTACCAAAGCCTTCAACTCTTACAGGCACCATATGTCATGCAAGACATAGTGCCTAAAGGTGGTGTATGGACACAAACACTCAGAACTTCTTTGCCATCAATCTGAAAACCATTATCGTCCATTGGTCTGAACACTCATCTGCTGTGCTGGTTACCAACCATTTTTTTTCAGGTGAGTCCCCTGTTGGTATTTTTTTTTGCTTCCTTTTTTTCTTGTTTTTTTATTGCGTTCATGTCATCCAGAAAGACTGTGTGGGAGGCAGATTCTCCATAAAAAACCATCACAACCAGTGTCTTGTTTTGTGTGGGTGCTTCCCATGATCATATGCAGTGATCTGTCTGCCAGGCATTTGCACCCAAGACCCTAAGTAGTTGCCTCTCCTTTTTGTCCATATACCTTGAGAACCAAAGTCTTACGTTGTTGGCTTAGGGTGCTATGGAGGAATCCTCCCAGCCCAAAGGCCATCCATCTGCCAAGAAGAAGGCCAAAAAATTCAGGCCCAATCCCGCTGCCGTCTAGCCTCCCCAAGATGTTTCTCTAGAGGCTGGGGAAAACCCTGATGACAGTCCAGTGCTTGCTTTTGATTCCTCTGCCATTAACCCATCAGAGACCGGCAGTGGTCCAGATTTTTACCTGTCCTCAGAGGCTTTTCAGACTTCTGTACTGGAGATTGAGAGAGCACATTAGCTAATTATATCTGAGGGACCTATGAGAATTTCTCAGATTTTAAAGAGGGAGGAAGTTCCTACCACCATTATAGAGTTGCAGCAGGGGTCTGACTTGCCGATGTTGTTTTGAGCAGATGTCCCACAGAAAAAGAAACAGAAGACAAATCATATTTCCCCTGTTGTGAATGATCCCCAGTGTGAATGGCAGGATTTCACTCGGTTTTTATTTAATACTTTGATGTCAGTGAAGCCACCTCAAGGTGTCTCTGTTCCTACTCCCTCTGGTCTTCCACTCATGTAAAGAGGCCTAAAGAATTGGATTCCTCAGATGAGGATCTGGACTCTGGGGAAGAATCCTTAGCCTATTCTTCACAAATTCCTCCCTACTTGAACTATAGTTCAGAGGAAGAGGATTCCTTAAGTCCAGACTCTCCTTTAGAAGAGCTGTCCTTTGGGGGATACTATTGCATGTATCCTCAACTATTTTAAGTGGGATTGTTCCCAGGTCTCTGATATTCAAAAAAGGTACTATGAGCTCCTGCAGTGGAGTCTCCCAAACCATCTGCTGTTCCTCCTGTTCTGGCTGCCCTTTTGGATACCTTTTCTGCAGCTCCTGTAGCCCCTGACTCTCAGCCTCCTGCACAAAAAAGCTTGATAGGTTCTACAAAGTGCCTGAGGAGTGGAAATATCTTTGTAAATGCCCTTCTGTTGACCCTTCTGTAGTGTCGGTCTCTTCTAATAAGCCATCCGAGTTGTTGCCCTCTAACAAGTTGCTACTTTATGATAAGGATAGTAGGGCTGTGGAAAGGTTGGGTAAGAAGGTTTACACTGCTGCCACTTTGTCCTTTAAGGCAGTTAACTACCAGATCCCTATAACTAGGTATGCTTTGGCCCTCCTGTCCCAGGTTTCTAGGGTGGTTTCTGACCTCCCTGACTCCGAGGGGAAGGCTTCTGCCCTTTGCCTGTTGGGCTCCACTTTGCAAGTTGCCCACCTCTCAATTAAATGCAGTTATGATGCAGCTGATGCCTGTTTTAGAGCTGCTACCTTTGGTTCAGTCATGAGGTGTTATTCTTGGCTAGGTCTTCAAACTTTGTCTGATGACATCAAGGCCAAACTTTTAGATGCTGCTTTGGATAACAGAAGTCTTTTTGGAACTGCTGCTGTTGACGCATTCAAGTCCCTCCAGGGTAAGAGCAAAGCCTTGCAGGAGATGAAATATATTTTTATTTCTCCTATTCCAAAGTTTCAAAGGAACTATCCTTCCAAGTCTGCCTTTGTTCTTAGGCAAACCTGCCCTCCTCATAAGGGTAAGAAGTGTTCTTGGCATGTTCCGCCTGCTAAATCTTCCTCCCATAAACCTTATTTTCAGGACAAGCCTGGTTCTATTTGATGGTTGGCTTTCCCTTCCTCTCCACCTCTCCCTGCCTCTTACAAATTGGCTTCAGGTCACCTCATATTCTTGAGTTCTGTCCATTATCTGTAAGGGATATTTGATAGTATGGAAGTCCCTTCCTCCCTTTTCAGGCATTCCTCAACCTCTGTGGGAACATCTTTCACATTTCCCAGTAGTTCTTAAATCTCTTTTGGATCAGGCACCATTCAGGCTGTACCTTCTACTGAGGTGGGGAAGGGATTTTACTCCAGAATGTATTTAGTCCCCCAAAAGGAGGGTACATAGGTTCATAGGTTCATAGGTTCATACTAGGCTATCTGCCCAAGGGCATTTATAAGCCTAGCCCATAGTTATGTGGCTTTCGCCACCCCTTTAGTTTGAATAAAAACTATGCCTATCATTTTTCTGTGCCTCTGTCAGCAGTGACACTGAAGTAATCCCTGGGGTATATCTGCGATCTCCCATCCATTGGTCAAGATTCCTCTTGAACAAGGCCAGCGAGGTGCTCTGCCTCACATGTACCGGGATTTTGTTCCACAGCATAGGGAGTCTCTGGGTGATGAATCTGTCCCTCCAGCACGTTCTATTTATAACCGTGTCAAGGTTTAAGTCTCCGCCCTTGTGGTTCTGAGGGATCTAGATTTTTGAGGTGAAGCATATTCATCAAATCTGGGTTTGACATGGCCTTATATGTCAGGCACAGGTCACCTCTGAGCAAGCGGTATGAGACTGAATAAAGCTGGAGTTCTTTCAGTCGGGCAGCATAAGACATATTTTTGAGACCCTTTATCCTTTTGGTGAGGAACTTTTGGGGCCTTTCAAGCTGCATCAGGTGTCTGGTCAGATACATTCCGAACGGGGCATTGTACTCAGTCATAGGTCTAATGAGTGATGAGTACAGGGGGACGATGACCTCCCTTGATCTAGATGTGAATCCCTTCATGATCAGGTGGGCGATTATAGAAGGTTTTCCTAACTACTTTAGCAACATGAGTGTCAAACGAAAGACTACTGTCAACTTGGGTCCCCAGATCCCTGATGACTTTTTCTGTGCTCAGTGGATTGTCACCTATATGGTAGCTAGGGGTAACCTTGTTTTTCCCGAAGGGTATGACTATGCATTTTTTGGCGTTTAACTTCAGGCCATGGCTCTGGCACCAGTTATCCGCTTCTGTGAGGCCCTTCTGGAGGATATCTGTGTCAGATGTGTTTTCGACTATGGCGCCCAGTTTGCAGTCATCTGCAAACTTTGTCGGCCATAACCCTCCTGTGTTTGCTTGTACTTCAGAAAAGTAGATGCCGAACAAGAGTGGACCCAGGACTGAGCCCTGTGGGACACCACTTGTGACAGGCTTTGAGTCTGACATGGCTCCAGCAACTCTGACCCTGTGGGTTCTGTCGCTTAGCCAGTTTGCAACCCATCTTGTGATGTATGGGTTTACATTCAAGCTGATGAGTTTTTCGATGATACCTGAGTGGGGTATTGTGTCGAAGGCCTTTGCCAGGTCGAGGTAGGCTGTATGGACTGCCTTTCCCTCAACAATGGCCTTGGTGACTGTCTCGAAAAAGTCAACCAAGTTTAAGAGGCAGGATCTGCCTTTGACAAAGCCAAACTGGGTTGGATCCAAAGTCTGCAAGTTCCCTATGTCTTTATTTATGAGTTCCATTATGATCCTCTCCATGGCTTTGCAGATAAGGCTTGTCAAGCTAATGGGGCGGTAATTTCCAGGGTCTGTGGAGGCACCGCCCTTATGATGGAGACCAATTATGGATTTTTTCCTGCTCAACACTTTTCTCAAGATTCCTTCTTTTTGGATGTCATCCCTTCAGACATTGTTTCCTCTTTTACTCCCCCAGAACTTTCTGGTGTCTCTAGATCTCAAGGATGCATACCTTCACATTCCCATTCATCCTCTTTTCAGGAAATTTTTATATTTTTCTGTCTCTTCCTTGCATTCTCAGTTCTTTGCTTTGCCCTTTGGCCTCTCTACTGCCCCAAGGGTATTCACCAAATGTTATTGCTTTTTGCAGGCATTGATGTATACAGATTTTTCCTATCTAGATGATCTGCTTTTTCAAACTCCTTCTCCCAGTATTCTGCTACAGGATCTGCAGTTTACCACTTGACTATTAAATAGACTATGGGTCACCATAAACCTCCAGAAATCAGTTCTGATGCCTTCCCAGGATCAAGTTTTCCTCAGATGCAGGATTCAGACAATTCCCATGCTGGCATCTCTTTCTGCCCCCAAGGCTTCGTCTCCAGTAGCCTTTTTCCAGTCCCTTCTTCCTCTGTCATCTGTCATGGCTAGGGAGTTTCTCAGGGTCCCAGAATTTATGGCTTCTACCATTGTCATGCTCCCTCTCACCAGGCTCCACATGAGGAAACTTCATTGGTACCTCAAATTATTGTGGCTTCAACATTGCCACCCCTGGAGTTCCCGGTAACCTTTCTTCCTTGTCTCAAGCTCAAGCTTCAGTGGTGGATTCATCACCTCTGTTTCAATCCAGGACTTCCTTTTCAAGCTCCAGTTCCCACTTTAGAGCTTTTTACATGTGTCTCAGGCAAGGAAGTAGGGTGCCTCTTGTGGTCCCCTAAAGGTCCAGGGTCTCTGGCCTCCTCATCAGAGGTCAGACCTTATCAACATAAGAGATGAGGGCTCTGCAAGCTTTTCATTCCCTCTTTCATTCTGGGCCCCTCAGAGTTTTCACAGACAGTACCACAGTTATGTGGTATGTCAATAAGCTGTGGGGGACAAGATCCTTTCTTTGCAGACTAGCTCTTCAGGTTTGGGACTTGGCTATCCAGTATCAAGTGACTCCTCTGGTGGTTTACATTCCCTCAGAGCACAGTCTCATGGCATACTCTTTGAGTAGGTCAAGAAAGAACACAAGGTCAAAAATAGATGCTTCACAAAGATGTGTTCCTGGACATCATCCATTGGTGGGGTATTCCTCGGATAGATATTTTTGTCCGTCCCCCCTCCCCCCTTGAACAGACAACTTCCTCTATTCTCTTCCAGATTCTCAAGTCCTCTGATTTGGAAAGTGTACAGCCTATCTCTTCCTTGGAAGGGAATGTTTTTGTATACTTTCCCCTTCCTTTGTTGCCACATGTTTTGCACAGGATCAGGCAAGACTCTCCCAAAATCTTGGTGGTGACTCCCTTTTGACCCAGACAACATTGGTTCCCCCTTCTTTCTGACTTGGCCAGGGGTAATCACCACAAGTTACCTCACTAGGTGGCTCTTCTCACACAAGACAAGGGGTCTATTATCCATCCTTACCTGTCCATTCTCCAGATGACATTGTGGGTGATAGGATTTCAATCCCTTCTGGGCACCTCTTTTCTGAGGATGTGCTTTGGGTTATGTAGGAGGCCAGTACACACACTAGAAGAAAATCATGTATGTTCAAATGGAAAAGGTTTTCTGCCTGGTGCCACCCTCACCATCAGGATCCCCTATCAGTGGAGTCTCCTCTGGTTCTCTCTTATTTGTGTGATCTGCTCCATGATGGGTTGGCATATTCTCCAGTTAAACCTCACCTGACAGCAATTTCTGCTTGTTTGCTTTTGAATCCTCTTCTGGCCTCTAGGTTTGAGGTCGAGCAATTCCTTAAGGGGTCCCTCATATCAGGCCTCCCAGAAAGCCTATTCTTCCTTCTTGAGACCTCAATTTTGTACTTGAAAAATTGACCCAGGCTCATTTTGAGCCTGCTTTTGCAGCTTCCTTACAGCATTGTACTTGGAAGACGGTTATTCTTTTGGCTCTTACGTCAGCCAAAAGAGTTTCTGAACATCAGGCTCTCATGGCTATCCCTCCTTTTTCTGTTTTTCATACTAATCCTTCTTTTATGCCCAAGGTGGTCAGTGAGTTGTCCTCAGTCTGTTCATCATCCTTCCTGTTTTTCTTCTCCACAGTCTGCCAGTGAGAAGGTTCTTCATACCTTGGATTTGCATAGACAGAGCAAATATTATTTAGACAACACTAAAGTTATTTGCAAATTTGAGCAGCTTTTTGTTTCTTTTCATCCCAGGACTTTGGGTTTGGCTGTTTCTAAGCAAACAGTCTCTTCCTGGATTTCTAAGGCTATTTCCTTTAGTTATTCTGTGCATGATAAATGTCTCTCCTCATATGTAAAGGCACATTCTGCTAGGGCAGTTACCACTTCTGGTGGCTTTTTTAAGGGTCTGGATACCAGTTCTATCCTTGATACTGCTACTTGTCCTCTGTTCATGATTTCACTAAACAGTGCAAGTTAAATGTTATTTGCTGGGCAAAACAGGTTTTGCCAAGGCTATTCTGCATGGATTTGTGAAGGGTTCTTCTATATCTTCCTCCTCCCATGCTTCCTCTTGAGCTCTTATACTCTGACTTAGGTGAAGAATACTGCAACAGTGATATGGAAAGACATAGTACAGTTGTGTATAATCTTACCATAACAGTAGCTGTCCTTTTCTTCACAGCTGCAGTACTCACTCACTTCCCCCCTCTGTCTTGACTCTTACCCTGTGTTCTGTTTCCCTCCTGGCTGAGGGACCCTTTCTTCCTTTTCCTTATTTATTTTTCCTTTTGGATGTACATGTTCCTTCTTGTTCCTGAGGACATTCGGTTCCTTGTGGGGCTTTTTCAGTTCTGAGTATTTGCGTCTGTACGTCACCTTTATGCCCTACATCTTGCGCAGACAGCACACATGTGGCATACAGCACCTGTAAGTGCTGAAGGCTTTGGTATTGTGGCCGGACATTGGGCTATACTTGGCAGGTAATCTCTTAGTTGAAGAATACTGCAACAGTGAAGAGGACGACATCTACTGCTATTGAAAGATTTTATACAACTGTACTTTCATTTATTCCTACCCATTTTTCAACTGTTGGTATTAATCATTCTGAGGAAGTTCAACAGGTTTTATGACTGGATCAAGTTAAGAGAAGTAATTAAGCAAGGGATATAACAGCTCAGAGCAGCTGCAGGAAGTAGCTGGCAACCAGTGAAGAAAGGCAGGAGCACTATGAGATCAGAATGTACAACTTAGTTTAGAAATTTTCCATGTTCTTCTTGGTTTTTCAACCCTCCAAAACCATCACTCCCTTCCCCACTCTGGACATCTCGGCATCCCATTGTATTGGGTATGGAGATGAACGTTTAGGTCATTTGAGTCAGAAAAACTTTCCAATTTTATATTTCAGTTGAACTTAATTCATGATCTACTTAGTGTTGAGGTGTTCTTTTAGCGAAATAAGGATTATATATTTTTCTGATACCGAATTTGAAATTATTTTAAGTCCAGTAGGCCAGAAGGGAGAAGACAGATAGTGTGGGAAGGTAGGCTATGTGGTCAGCTCGGTGTCACAGCATTTTCCAAGGCCGGCCCTTATCCATATTTTTATGTAGCAAATTAAGTTGGATATAATTTCTTGAGGCAGACTCCCCTTTTAGAGTGCTTTTCTGGAAGGCATTTTAGCTTGAAAAGGTCTTTTCCCAGCCTGGCATTCCTCTTACTGTCAGTGTGCTCATTAATCTGCCACTTAGAACTTCATCCTCTAGTGTGGCTTTGCATAGGAATATAATCAAATGTCCTTTTAAATGTAGAAACCACACAACTTTTTAACCTTAGTATTTTAGATATTTTGATTTAAGTGCTGATATACTTCTCTCAGAGACTCCATAAGCCGTGAGCACATCTGTCTTGTAGACAATGGAAATAGTCTACTGGCCAAGGCAGGAGCCAAAAGGAAGGTGACATCATTCAGGCAGACATAAATGTGGGATAATTACAGGATTCACATCCGCACATGAAGTAAACTAGGCCAACTCTAGACTACAGCCTTGTAAAATAAAGATACTTATAAATTTAACATGTAATTACATGCAATGATACCCACAGAGTTCTCCTGGAGAAGTAGGGAGTGAGTGGACTCAAATGTTGACAAACCTCTCTCTGTATATCTAGTATCTACTGCTAAAATGTTACCTCACAGCAAGAGGTTCTCCCGTTCGATTCCCGGCTGGAGTGCGGGGAGTGCCTTCTGTGTGGAGTCTGCATGTCCTCCCTGCGGTTGGGTGGGCTTTCAAAAGACATGCGTAAATGGGCGTGCCTTCGTTGAAGGATGAACGTGGAGGTGGCACCTCGGCGTTCGTGAAAATCAACTGCCAATCATTAGCGGACCGGAGTTCCGCTGTGGTGACCCCTAACTGGGAAAAGTCGAAAGACAACAACAAATAAAAGAGATAATTTATTCATTTACTTACGTTTGTTTAGTGGGCAGATAGGTTTGGTCCACTGACCCCTTTCAGCAAATGACCCAAGTTCAGAGAGCACGTTCAGACAGTCTGAAGCAAGTGTAACAAACTAAAAGCAAACTATATATGGATAGATTACATACTATACAGAAAGTGAAACAGTATTGTAACAGAATGTAAAGTATACATAGTTATAATGTACTGAATATCATAGTAGTACAAAATGAAATAAATTTTTTAACTGTGCAGTTTATAAAGTAAATCTGCAAATTTCAATTCAGTGTTAATGTGAGTACTTCTTATAGCTTTCCTAGCAAAACTGAGGGAAAAAAATGTAAAGTTGATGCATATTAGGCTTGAAAAGTAACTTAAAAGTAACATGTTGGTTTTCTTTACAAAACCAGGAGACGAACTTTATTCAGAGGATCCAAACTTCACAGGAGAGCAGTTAAAGATGACTACAGAAAAGACTTCAGAGGAGCTACTGAATATTTCTAAGAAGATTCACAGAATTGGTGTGCAGGGCTTACATAATTTTGTTATCCATGTGAATATCGAACCAAAATATAAACATTTTCATCCCATCACACGGAACAATTCAGAAACATCAGAAAATAATGTTTTACACAGTAGCAAGCTTTGATTCATATACATACAAAGAACTGTTAGTTTAAAGAAATCTGTATGCAAATTTTAGCTAATACAGTAAAGCTGAGTACTAGACCTTTTAAATAATCCATATAGTTCCATGACTACTAAGTTAGTATTATTTCTACAGATCTGTAAAGAAGATTCAGATGTTATGTAAAATTTTCAAAATTTAAACATTAAATGAAGATCAAAGTGTACAGGGGATGGATTGTTAGTCTTCCGGTTTCAGACTGTTAAGCTTATATTTATCTTTTCTTGAACTATAGAATTCTGGATTTTTTTTTCATTTCTGAAGGAGAAAAGTTGGTTTTGAAGTACCAATTTATTTTCAGTTCTGTTTTAATCTTTTTTTGCCTGGTTTCATTGTATCACTAAATAAAAATTTATTTCAGTATTTTTTTGTGTCAGGTGTGTGTGGTTTTCCATTTGGTCTGAGAATGTCAGAAAATGAATTGTTTTATTGTTATTGGAAATCATTTTTGTAGCTGAAACAATGAGTGGAACTAAGGAAAGCAAGTTATTTGCAGTGAAAATCGTGAAGATTGTATGCTTTGACTAAATAAAAAAAAAATAAAAAAACTTGGACCAAATTCCATAAAGTTCATGGAAGCTATTTAAGGACAGCACAGCACACCAAAGGAAGACTTGAGCGCAAATGCTGTGGACATGATTTTAGAAGACACATTGAAGGTAGTCCGAGTACTTAACTATTCAGCATAGGATAATTATGTATTCCATGCACGCCTGTCTGATTTCAAAACACATCATGCACACACAGTGGAACTGAAATGCGACAAACTTCTCTGATGACTCTGTTTCTGTAATCCTTAGTGTATGATTTACAGACCTTAAGGAGTAAAAGGTGATACTTTGGAATTTGTCAAATTTCATAGCAAAAAATACAAGATGCAACCAGCTGTTAATGAACTGCAACAGGCTGCAGTGATATAAGACATAAATGAGGCTGTGGCTGTGCCTCCTAGAACAGACAGAAGAGTCGAAGCAAGGCTGCAACTAAACCAGTTGTCAGACCAGCAAATAATTGACAGGTACCAGCTAGATAGAAATCTGGTGCAGCAGGTCTGCAACATGTCTGTGCATACCCTGTGAGGAAACCCTACCCGCTTTGAAACCTAAGTGTGTCTCAGTTTGGGTGTATTTGCATCTGGGATATTCCAGAGACACATGGGGGATGCTGTGGGAGTGTCACAGACAGCTGCCAACCCATATCCTGGCAAAATTCCTGGTGTGCAGCAAGGTGGATGACAACATATACTTCCTATATACCCCATGGAGTGGAGAACTGTAATGCAACAGTTTTACAGAATTGCAAACTTCCACCATGCATTCAGTGCAATAAATTGATACAGACTGATACATAAACAGAAAGAGCTGGCCATCCATCAACTGCCAGGTTGTGTGTTCAGCAGATGGCAACATAACAAACATCATGGCAACACACCATGGAAGTGTCCATGATACTGCCGTAGGGAGGGAAAGTAGATTGAGGGCTGCATTCCAGCAAGGTGAAATACTCGAGGGACTACTACTGGGTAAGTACACAAGACATAATGCAGAATGTTTAATAGCCCCCCCCAAAAAAATAAAATATATATATGTGTGTGTGTGTCTGTGTGTATGTATGTGTATATATATGTATATATATATATATATATATATATATATATATATATATATATATATATATATATATATATACACACCCTGACCATGTACAGAAATGTCTCCAAGGTTGCTCCACAGAGGAGGTTGATGGGGTGACGACACCATGTTGAGGTGAAGGAGCATAACTGAGATGAAGGCCTTGTTGTGACTGGCAGGACCACAGCAGATGGGCCAGCAGTGGAACTGTGTGCATGTTGGACCATAAACACCAATGATTGACGGTCAGTGGTGGATCTCCATAGAGGTGGCCTGCCACTCCCATGTTGCAATCTGCTGAACACAGGGCATGCAGAACCCTGCTTTTTCTATGGCACTGCTACAGTACCATAAAGGCCAGAGTTTCTACTAAATTGTGTCACAGCTATAGTACTTTCATTTTGAGTAGACAATGTTGCCATTATCTCACCATGTTTGCTGTCCTGTCCTTCATGCATGGATGTCTGATCGATGACATTGCTGGGAACGATCATTTGCTTGCAGCAGGAGGTAGACACCCTTTGACACTTTTGCCTTGCATCCCATCTGCATGCCTACATCTACGGTGACACCCTGTTTCCGGTTGTTGCAGGGTACTGCCATTAGCAGTGGTCTTTTGTACAATGGCCTCATCCTGTTCAACATCCAATGTCCCATCTTCCTGCAAATGGCTAGACAGTTTCCCTCTACTTCTAAGGCTACAGCTGCAGCAACATCATTGTCAACATCTTGGACTGGTCTTGTGTGCCAGGGGCCATAATACCATGCTGAGACATATCTAATAGCACATCTTGATCCCTGCTTGGGCCGTTGGATGATGCAGATAGTTGATGTGCTATAAGTAGATACAGAAGACACGGATCAGGACAATGTGCTTACATCACATAATGGATGTCATCAAAGACATATGACATGTATATCTCACTGCAATGTTACAAATAAAAATTACTTAACATGATGTCTGTTGTATGCATGTTTCACAGAATCTGCATACATGGAGTATAGAATTAGGTTACAAAGCCAACATACATGTCATATGTGAGGAATACAAACAAGACACACACCTGACAACTCCTCGTGGGAAGGTGGTGCTGTTGAAGAGAGATAAACTTCAACTATTGTAGGGGAAAAAAAGCAGCATTAGTGATCACATCATTGCCACCATTAACCATGTGAACATGGTTAAAACATATACATACCACTCGTGCACTTGAGGATGATGCAGAGTGGCCTAGGAATGGGAGAAAGGGCACCGTATTAATGGAGAACAACAGAATTAACAGCAGTGACTTGTATGAAGCATAGTTAATAGCATACCACTGACAGACTACCTCTGTGGAGAGGTTGTGGGCTGTACTGTGGAACCAGCAATGGGAAAGTAAAGAGAAAGACAGCACAATCATGTATGTAGCAAAAACATTACTGACAGCATCACATATACTGTACAAGACAGTAACAGGGGCTGCAGATACTCACATGATGGGCCTTGCATCGGTACACCAGATGGTCCTGTGTTGAAAAATATTAATATTACTGTAATGTGTCACATGTGTGCTACATATTGATGCAAGCTGTGAAACTTTTGAAGTAGCATGCCTGGTCTGTCTGAACTTGAACCTGAATGTCTTAGGCCCCCACTGGATGTACCTGTAGTGCACATTATTAGGGAAATAATATGACAGTAAACAGTGCTATGAAATGATGCTGAGGCAATAGCAGGTAGTGGTCACAGTAACAGTATGGAGACACTCATCTGCTGTTCTTTGGTGTTGTCCCGAGGTAGAGGGACCTGTGAATATTAATGCAAACACCATTACATATGTTGTTTGGACTGCTCTGTCTGTACTTCAGTTGTATAAATACATGTCATTAGACTTAGTTCATCATCCTCATCCTTTATGGCTCTGTGTGTGTGACATACATCCGCTGCTGTAAATCAAAAATAATACATGAATATGCATGCTACAATATGCAGTGGTAGTCTCTAGACCCAGCCATGTCATGGAAAGAAAGACTAACATGTTCTGCCTGGGGCTACAGCTTCAATCCCAACCTGAGTATGCATAGCTCCCCTCTTGCTGTATGCACTGAGGCCAGAAATATTGTGATGTCATCGGGGAGGGTCACTGATCTCTCATATTGTCTTAATCTGCTGGCTGCACAAAGGATCACGTCTGAGCAGCATCATCTGCAGGCATTGCGGAATCTGCTATGACCTCAGACTGCATTTATCATGTTGGTGAGGTCACCCCAGATTTCATGTCTCTAAACTGTATTGCCAGAATGGCAAAGGAGTCTCCGTCCATGTTGCCAGACAGCATCAAGTATAATTTCATTTTCCTGTGGGGAGAAGTTGTCACCTCTAGGGCAATTTGCCATCTGAAAGACGGTGATATGCACTTGATCATATTCCTGTGTAAACACATTTATGCAGCTGATTCTATGGACAGCATATGTCAACAGAAACAGTATGCATTCCTGTACAATGCAAAGATCTATATAACATTGTTTTTGGCAAATACTAACACAACATATAAAATGTAACAGTGCCTTCATACATATCATTTGTAAAATGACCATAACTTGTAATATCTTTAGTATTCGTGTGTGGGTTTAGAACCCCTAACACTACACATATGTTTGAATGGTTGTCCAAAGACAACAGCATCATGCCACAGGAGTCTGCATGCATTTCATATTAAAATACTACACAAACTAACAACTGAACAATATACGGAAAGCATTGGCAAACCTAAGGATCCATAGGCAGGCCACAGACAGTACAGATTCTTTGTACGTTGAGCCAGTAGTGATAAAACATTTATTTATTTTACATTTGTTGACTGGGGATGTGCCCAAGAAAAAAAGCTCCATTACAAAAACACATTGCAAACAAAACAAGAACTATATAACAATCGAGAATACATAGCATTGGTAAATATAGGTAGTAAATAGTTTACACACACAAAATAAAAATTGAGAGAGTAATATAAAGTGAAAAAAAATAAAGCCAACAAGTAAACTAGCATGAAATAGTTTGTGCCATCATAGAGAAATGACTGATCAATAATAGATCAATAACGTGGTACTGGTGGTAAATATTTATGAAATACGTATATGGTATATGTACATAAATGTGGCTGATTGTTGCTATGTTAGTGTTACTTGTTCTAAACCGTGATTGCCAAGGCAATATTGAGGTGAAGTACAAGAAGGAAGGAAGATTATGAAGCTTGAGATTGTTAAATATAAGAGCAGTAGTAAGCTTGAGATAGAGAGAAATTAGAATTCTGTGAGAGAAGGGATAGTTTGGATGTTAAAATTTAGTAAGCAAAGTGATATTTTGGTTGTAAGAACAAGGACGGACAGAATGATCAGTCTGGATTAGTACAGGAGCAAAGCCATTTTTTTGGTTAGGTGTTCCTTAAGCAGTAGTTTAAATAGGGATGTATACTAAAATTTAGTATTGCCTGAGGCATAGGATTTAGATATTTGGTGGGAGAATAGAGAGTTACCAACACAATTAATAGATTTAGTTACTTTGAATAGTACTTTGTTGGAGGATCTTACTGGCCTGCCATTTGTGTAGGGCTGCACTAAGCTCTTGAGTACAGGACAGTTGTCTGGATGGTGGAAGATGGAATGAATGACATTTAGTTGATTGAGGGATAGGAGATTGGGTAGTTCAATCCAACTTAGTTTATGAAGTGCTGTGAAGTAATGCAATGTGTAAGGGAAGTTACTTGTGAATCTTGTGATTTTGTTTAAATCTGATTTTCTGAGATTAGTGAGTATTGGTGAGGCATATAGAAGGGTAGAGAGTAGATGAGTCCTAACTATGGAATGTCTAGTGGCATCAGTTAGTTATGGCTTGACTCTGTATACTTGGCTTAATGTGGACCTTTTTGATAGAGTGAAGTGTTTGTCAAATTTTAGGTTGTTGTCAGTTGTAACTCCAAGGAGTTTGGTGTGTTGGACAGGTTCAGTTTTAGTTTTATTGGTTGAGTAGATGGTGAAGAGGGGAGAGTTATCAGGAGCTTTGCTATTAGTGAAGAACATAAGCTTTGTTTTATTTGGTCAGAGTACGAGTTGAGAGTCAGACATATTTTTCAATGTCTTGGAAAGATTGTTGGGTTGTTTTTAGGAGTTCTGGTAGGGAGGAAGCTGAACATATGAGAGAGGAGTCATCTGCATATTCAGTGATGGTTGTATGCTGTGTGGCTGTGCTAAGCCTGTTGATGAATATGGTGAAACGCTATGGACCAATAATTGAGCCTTGGAGTACTCCTATTGAGACCAGTAATAGGGTGGAGAGTTCATTTTGCTGCTTAACTGCCTGTCGGTGATCAGTTGACTGGCTGAGAAACCAGAAGAAGGCTGGTTGGGTTAGGTTTAAGCAAGCTAGCTCATTTAGTAGGTTTTGGTGGATTACTGTATCAAAGGCCTTAGACGTATCAAGAAAGACAGAGGAGACAAGCTGGTTGTCATTTCTAAGCTGGTTGATTATTGAATTTGTAAAACTAACAAGGGTAGTGGTTGTACTGTGTTTAGGTCTGAAGCCATGGTGAGTTGCAGGTATTAGATTATTGCTTGGCAGATAGTCGAAAAGTTGTCTGTGTGTGTATTTTTCAAGAATCTTGGCTATGGGAGGGAGGAGGGCAATTGGCCTGTATGAGAACTCAGCCTTCGTGAAGAGGGATGATATAATAGTCTTTCCAGAGTTTGGGAATGTACTGCTCAGCAATGCAACAGCTTATTAGGAGAGATATGGGGTAGGAGATGGCATCTGCTGTTAGTTTTAGAAATTCATTGGGGAGATGGTCAGCTTCGAGGGAGGAGGGCTTAAGTTTGGAAAGATGTTTTTTTGATGGTATTAGTTTGAATTGGTTTGACTGAAAAGGAATGGAGTGTTATGTATAATTCATTAGGAAAAGATGGGGTTGCTGTTGTTTTTTTCTAGGGAGAGTATACAGTTGATAAAGTGTGAATTAAATTGTGAGGCAGTACTGTCTGTGGGATTTAGTGTGGTTGGAGCTGGGGTTGTGATCTGTCCAGGCTTTAGTAGTTTGATGGCACCCAAAAATTTCTGGGGATTGTTTTGGTGTTTTTGTTGCATTGTTGTATAGTATAGCTTGTTGTCATGCCTGAATTGTTTTTTGGCAATGTTGCATAATTGATGGTAGGTGAGAAGGGGTCTTGACTTTTGGTCTTTTGGTATAGGTTTATCCATAATATCAACATAACATAGTACATATGGATAGTGTCAGAATCCATAGGTTTCCATAGTTACACCCCAGAGTGCAAGGCATTACCAGTAAGAATTGTGGGTGATCATAAATCTGCCTTTATTTATTGTTCCCATTTGCAATGTAAATCTGTCTACACAAATGCATGTGGGATTGAAATCAATTAATTAAATAGCAACACCTGTATGCATAAAGGTCAAACTTATGTCCAGTAATTTATAACAAGTTCTGTTAAAGCTCACATTTTGAGTAAAAATTCATTTAAACAGGTACCTTTGGAAATGACTGACTTTGAAAGATGTAAATCACCAAAACAGAAATGCTACCAATTGGCAATGTACTTCTCACTCCAAGTCACAGAAACAAAGTGCACCTAATGTACACCCACCTCTAAGTAGCATTTGCACCATGCATAATTGAGGTTCATTAAAATTCTAGGTTTGGGAATCACATTTGTGCATCTCGGGATAAACTGGCTACATGCTCTGTAACACCCAGGTGTACTACATAAACATGCAATAGGTATCAATAAACAGTACCATGTGTGGCATGTGCCCATTATCTGCCAATGATCTGATAACATGACATCAGTGCCACTTTCAAATATTGATTTTGATACATTTACAGATCAGACCATTGCTAACTGTGAACTGAGTAGGACCTCAGTGAGAATTTCTCTGTTTTTGTTTGCATTTTTCAGGCATTTTCCTTTGGAGGATCATGATTGCTTCTTTGAGGAGGCTGAGACATGTCTGTGCACCCAACTCAACTAAGGAGGAGACCACCTAGATGTTAACTGTGTATGCTGGAGCCGAGCACTCGATGAGAGGCAGGCTAAGGAACTTCATGGTTGTGGAGGTATGGAACCAGATTGTGAGGTAGCACTGAAAATTGAGCACTGGAGTGCAGGTTCACCACTGCTATGATGACATGCATTGGAGGGATGTGGAGGAGCTTCAACGGAGGGTCGCTGCGGTTTTCAGACAGCTTGTGGATCTCTATAGAAAGTGTGACTATCTTACATATACCTGAGCATTACTATGGAATTTAGAGATGTATCTGCGTGCCATACATCAGAGAGATGTTTTTTATAACCATTAAGTAGTTGTGACAATTAGCTCATGGGGATAATTGGACATGGTAACCTCTCTCTATAAAATGCTGGGTTCAACTCCCATGCTGTTCAATTTTTAAATAATATTTATAATATAATTATGAACATTGTAGATGCACAAATATTTTACATCTAACATCATTTCACACCGCCATTGTCCTTGTGCGTCACTGATGCCTATAGTGCCTATGCCGTGATGACTGCACACTTTGTAGTTTTTTGTTGTAGTACTAGTTTCATCTACTGCACTGTTATGTCAGAATAAAAACTCATGCATAACTTCTTCAACTCATTCCTCCTAAGAAGGTAAATAGTCATATTTATTCAAGCCAAAAGGAATGTCTGTTTGACTGTTTATAAATATGTTCAGTTATGCGCTGATAGCTATTTCTTTATAATAAAATGCCCAATAAGTGTTTATAGTTTCTGTATTCATAGGTTAGTACTAAGCTAACTGCTCTTGCGAGCCATTTTAAGCCTAGCCAATTATCCCTTGTGAGACTCAAACCCTGCACCTTGTGTTTGTAAGGCAAACGCCTTAACCATTAGGTCACCCTCCCAACCCAACTCATCCAGTCTCCTCAGGAATTCAAATAAATACCATCAGTACCTGTTTGTTAAAATGAAACCCCTGCTGCCTGTTAGCTTGGCTGGTAAGGAAACCAGCCAGCATGCCTACATTTTGGCATACTGGGGGTTCCGATCCACATAAGGGAAACCTATATCTGAAGTTATTTTGGCTTTCTCCCCCATAGCATTTCTTTACAGAAACATATCTCACTTATTGATATTGATGTTTATGTTGTTCATGGTTACAAACTGAGTTAGTTGTCAAATTCCTACAAATATGTCCATAATCCGTAATGCTCTGCTAACATCAGCTTTTTAATTGCAGGGTTACTAAAGCAGTGCCTGTTTGTTTAACATGAACGCATGCTGGCTGTTAGCTGTTGGTTTAATTCACCCATTGCATTTCTTTAGAGAAGCATATTCCACTTATTGATATTATTGTTAAGTTTGTACATGGTTGTGAATAACTGGATTATGTGTCAAATTCCTACGAACATATTCGTAATCTGTAATGGTCCATTAACATCAGCTTTTTAACAGTAGAGTCAGTAAGGTTTGCTACAGTCTGTTATATGTTTGACCAACGCTTTTGTTAATACTGTATAATTTGTTAAAGTGCTATCAAGTTCTGTTTATTCATTAAATACAACACTCAAATCAGGAACACTATCATCCTCATCCTTTGAGTGAATGGGATGGGTGGACTTCTAGATGAAATGCAGAACAGGGAAGATGTATGTATTTGCTTAATCATGTGCAATTTGCCAAGGAACATCATCGTCCTCACACATACATTACTGTGTTCCTTATGTACAGCAACTTGTATGGTTCTGTTTACAGAATCTCTGTGATACATTACACTGTCCCACTGTTTGAGGAATGAATGATTTCTGCTACTGTTAATGATTCTGAACTTAGTGCTGACATGAATGAAGTTTTTCAAACTGTTTTTGAACATGACCAACATATGTTCATACTTTGAAATCCTAAGCCAGGATCCATATTAGTAGACCATCCCCTATCCAAATGATGTCATAAAACCAAGTCTTTTCACTGCATTCATAACATGCATTTTCAGTCAAGATGGATTAACGAGGTAGGTAGCTCTCAAGGTTATAGTTTGGATGTACATTGTAGTTGCAGATTTCAATCTCATGTCCTCCAATCTGTGTTCAAAGATGTCAAAACCTGTATGTAACACTGATGAATGTGTATGCTATTATCTAATGTTCTGCAGGAACAAAATGTCTAGAATCTGTTCTGAGCAATGTATATCACTGTTATTTGAGGAATACATTATTTATAGTTTTTGTTTTCAGGTTATGAAGAACAGACCAGGAACTGTGCTGTGTGCATCGAGCGGATGCACAGGTTTAAGGAATGGCATAGAGAGAGAGGTATGTAGATTACTTTTTATGTTTTATGAAATGAAATGAATCTGATCCTTTTTACAGGCCTGTATTTTTCACATTAAGATGTACACTGCTTAGAACGTTGGAATAATTATCATGCATCAGTAAGGTGAGTGAAATTATCACAATATAGCTGTGATTACAACTGTGATTGGGAATCAAAACATTTTGAACTGTCATGTAGCATTAAGCCATTGCTTCGGCACACAGTTTTTGAATTGTACTCCACAACCTAAATAGATGGGCTGGTATATCTGTCACATATACTTTGAAGTGGATATTTTGTATACAAGTCTTAGAGCCTTGACCGCTGCTTATAATACATGGTTTGGCACACTTGTATGTTTGGTTGTGTTTTCCAGTGACTGATCTGTTATGCATAGCCTGTCTATTTAGACTGAATGGGCATCTGCTGTGTCAGTGTTTACACTGCTGTTTGCAGACTGTGTGGTCATGCTTTTCTGTTCATCATTGTTATATCTGCCTACAGCACCTTGGATGTTTTTGTTGAAACACAGTTGTAACATAAGTTTATTGACTCTTGTGCAGATGGACATTCTTTGCAGCTGTTCATAATCAGCACACCCTGCAGTTCAGTGATGCTACTGCATCTGCCTATAACACTTTGGGTGTTTTTGTTAAAACATAGTTAAACCCTAGGTTTACTAACACTTGTGCATAGACATTTCTTTGCAGCAGTTCGTAAACAGCAAGCAACATCAGGATGTCTGCATTTTGCAGGCTACTAATTGGTAATAATTTTAGTTAGATAATACATACAGTTGTACTGTGGTGATTGAACAAATAAAACATTTGTACTAAATAAAAAACACTTAAAAGCACTGACGAAACAAAACTTTCTATTGCAATATTTTTTAGTAAGTCAAGTGAATATCCTCTGTCAATAAATAACTTAGTAATAAATTGAACCTCTTTTTTAAACTTATTATCGTCACTAATTATTTGTGATGCTCTAATTAATTGTCCTCTCGGAATATTCAATTTCATATAATCTGGATGATTACTTAACCAATGCAAATAATTGTTGGAGAATGTATCTTTCCTAAATATATTACTACTAAAACACTTTACTGAAGACTCCCACTTTAACAGAATGTCAAGAAAACAAATTTCATGTCCTGAATTGCCTAGAGTAAATTTAAAAAAATCAGATGTCTTATTTAAGCATTCCAAAAACTTAACAATAAAACATAAGTAATCAGCAAACCTATTATAAAATAGGACATTCTCATATTCAAGCATTGTTGGTAGTATTTCACGTTCCCACCATCCCAGTACAAGGTTAGCAAATGCGGGGGAAACACTCACCCCCATTGCTACACCCCTCTTTTGTTTATAATATTTATCTTCAAACATAAAAAAAATGTTACATAAAACTAAATCAAGTAATGTACAAACAACATGAATTTGATCAAAAGACATGCTTCCAAATTTTCTTAAAAATTCTCTAATGTATTCAATACCTATTTCAATAGGTTTGGATTTAAATAATGATGCATCAACTGTAATCATAGTAAAATATTCATTAATATCTAAACATTCTAACTGAAACTTGCAAACATGATCCAAAAAGTCCCAAGAGTCACGACAGTATGATGGCAAACATTGCACAAGCGGATTCAAAATAGTGTCTAAATAGACAGACATTCCTTCTGTAATACTACCTGAGGCCGACACTATAGGCCTAAAGGGGGGGTGGTTTGAATTCTTATGAATTTTAGGTATCCCAAACAGGATACCTACTTGTGGACACTTAGTATAAAAGAAATGATATAAATTCATATCAATTTCTTTATTTAACAGCATGTCCTCCAAAACTGAAATCCACTTGTGCGGTATTGAATATATTAGAGAATTTTTAATAAAAAAGAGGAAGGAAAGATACATTCTCCATCAATTATTTGCATTGGTTAAGTAATCATCCAGATTATATGAAACAGGATATTCTGAGAGGACAATTAATTAGAGCATCACAAATGATTAGTGACGATAATAAGTTTAAGAAGAGGTTCAATTTATTACTAAGTTATTTATTGACATAGGATATCCACTTGACTTGCTAAAAAATATTGCAATAAAAAGTTTTGTTTCATCAGTGCTTTTAAGTGCTTTTTTATTTAGTTTTGGTTCCAGTTGTTGCACTTGGCCGTGGTAGTGATTTATTTTTAGTTTAAGTAAAATATTTGTTACTGTTGGATTCATTATATTGATGTGTGTTAAGCCCATTATTATGATACCTGGCTCAGATGTTTGTCATATGGCTTGCCTATTTTTCATAATGCTGTCATATCACTTTCTCCTTATTTTAACAGTGACACTTGGTGACTGTTCATATGAATCATTACATGCAGATGGTACAAAATCTCTAGATCTGAACATTCATACAGCTCTACAATGTTAATGATCTGGGTGGGTGTCTCTAAGGCTATACAAATTTTAACAAAAGAATAATGTTGTCTTGTTTACGAACAGAACATTAAATGGCAGACATTTATACGGTACCTCTGCTCATAACAGATGTGTGTCAGTCCCTGTGTAAATTTTCATCATTTTCATGTAAAGTTCTGCTATGGTCTTCATGGGAATTTTCTGCATGATAGACATATGCTTTTCATTTCTGTTGTGTTTTGCAATTAATCTTGACAGAGCATGGGAACCGTGGATGTTCTCCTATCAGACGATGATGAGTGCATGCCAGGCCACTGCCAGAGTCTTCAGATGATGGTGGTGATGACGAAGAAGCTCTGTCCCCTGCCCATGCAGTCAAGCCTGCACCCCAGAGGAGATGATGCCAGGACAGGATCAGAGACTATTATCTGAAGGAGATCCAGAAGGTTGTGACTGATGTGTTCCAAACACAGATGAGGGACATGATGGGGACATTATTCCAGGATATGGCAAGGGCTATGTATGATTCATTCAGGGAGATAGCTAGTGAAGTCATTCATGAGTCTCAGCCCCATCAGCCTGGTTCCTCCCGTCAGTAATTATTGTCTGTGTGCTCCATTGGTGTTATGCTGCCAACATGCTGATTGCCATATAATTGATTGGACTGTATATGCACAAGATGAAAACCATGTAGCTATCATGAGTATGTGTTACTGTCATGTGACATTTACTTCTGTTTCTGTGTCCATTTTCATTCTTCCTGAACTGTTAATTTCAGATCCGACCCTCAGAGCTGACTCGTCCACTTCTTCCAGATCATAGAACACTGAATACTCTTGTGCTCCTCCTTTTACCCATAATTCCCTAGTAATCCTACATACCTCAGATCTTGTTTTCTGCCCATAGACATATAGAGTAGTAGAGAAGTAGATAATATCAGTATCTGGGACTCAAACAAAAGAACAGCAGTTCTTCCAGTACCCGTTAGTCTTTCCAGGAATAAAGCAAAGGTAGGGGTTTGTTGGGGGGGGGGGGTAGAAGAAGAATGAAAATGAAGAATACAAATGGAATATTATGGTGGGTACATAACTTTTTTTATCTGTTGATGTCATTTTCATTCATTGCCCAACTGTTGGGACAGAGTCCCCAGCTACCTAAATCCTGGGAGGACTCTAAGGAAGGATATTCCTGAGCACAGCTGAACCAAAGGCAGCTCTTCTCCTAGAGACGAGATCCAATTTGTAATGAGCAATAAAGGTATGAGGATTAGCCTAAGTTACAGCTGCACAAGTATCATCCAAGTATGTTCTAGACAAAAAGGCTGAAGAAGTTGCCATAGATCTGGTGGAATGGACTTTTGGTGGTTTTGGTAAAGGCAAACCCATTTTTGTATAAACAAAAGTAATCCAATCCGTCAACAATTTGCCTAAAGTCACTTTAAAAACTGGTTTGTCCAATTTTGATTCAGAAAATGAAACAGTTTAGATTTCCTCAAATCTTTGGTTATGTGAAGGTAAAAACATAACTATCAGTGAACGTCCAATAGATGTAACATATATTTTCTTTTGTTTGAGAAATTTGGAAAGAAAACTGGAAGGTTGATAGCCTGACTGATATAAGATTCTGACACCACCTTAGGAATAAAGGAAGAACTGGTATGTAAAGATAGTGTAACATTGTGAAAAATAATATAAGGAGGTTTAGAAGAAATAGCCTGAAGTTCAGACATTCTTCTAGCAGTAGTAATAGCAACTGAGAAAATAGTCCTCCAGGTTAAAAATCTTAGTTCAGGCTTAGCTGATGGCTCAAAGGGGTGGGGCTGAGTTAAGTAAGACCTGAAGAATACCATTTAAATCCCAAGGAGAAGTATAACCCTTTTAGGGAGGTCTAAGCAAATATGTTCCTCAGAAATGTTTTGCAAAGTTTAGAAGAAGCTAAGGTCAAATGATTTACTCCTATATGAAAGTTAGAAATGGCTGCTAATTATACTCTGACAGTTGAAGAGCTAGCCCCTTCATTAAAACTTTTAGCAAAAAATTTGAGCACCTTAGAAATCGGTGCTGCAAAGGGTCTAAATTATTTTTATGTGCCCAAAAAACATATCTTTTCCATTTATTTTGTAAACTTTCTAGTAGAAACTTTGTGGGATGATAATAGAATGTGATGTGCAGGGGAGAAGAGCCTGGACTGTCAAGCAACCAACAGAGGTGGAGAAACCATCCAGTCATCTTGAGGCCTAAAATGTCCAGATGAGTCACGTCTGTCAGGTGAGATAGTAGGTCTGGAGTTGGATGCAGAATCAAGGGAGGATGTAGAAGATGAAGCCAAAGGAAATGAAACCAGATCTGACAAGGCCAATAAGAGGCAATGAGGACAACTGTGCTCTTTGAGCTAGATGCTTTGTGTAGAAATTTGGGTATTAGGAATAATGGGGAGTAGGTGTAAGGGAGACCAAAGGACCAAACATAAAGAAGCGCATCCCTTGGGGACTCCCCCATTGGGGGGATCAGGGCAAAGAACCTGCTGCATTTGTTGTTGAGGGGAGAAGCAAATAGGTCACAAAATAGTTGGCCCCATCTATGGAAAATCATCTCTACCACTTTGATATTGGGGACCACTCATGAGACATTAAAATGAACCTGCTTAACTTATCTGCAATCATGCTGGACTTCCCTGGGATATACTTTACGATCAGAAAGCAATTGCATGAGATAGCCCATTGCCATACTCTAATAGCATCTCAACAAAGAGATAAAGATCTAGTTCCCCCTTGTTTGTTGATATACCAGACTGCCGTCATATTGTCCACCCAAATTGCAACAGTCCTGGTTGGAAGAGTGTCTTGGAAGGCCTGCATTGCTAGGAGGACAGCTGTCATCTCCAGGACATTGATATGCATGTTGGCCTCTTCAGGGAACCATGTGCCTTGCACCATCCTTCCCAAGAAGTGCCCCCCACCTAATCTGAGAGGCATCAGTGGCCATTGTGGCCTTGGGATGAGGGAGAACAAAGGAACAGCCTTCTTATATTTGATTGGAATCGGTCTACCACAGAAGGTAATTTCTGCAAGCTTGCATTATTTTGACTTGACTGGATAATGGTTGATGGAGAATAGACCATTGAGTTGACAGTGTCCATTGAAAGATCCTCATATGGTACCTTCCCAGCGGTACAAGAGTGATTGCCACTGACATGGATCCCATTGCTTGAAGTATCAGACGAGCTAAAAGAGAAGAGGTTTGAATGATCTTTTTGAACTGGAAATGGATTGTATGAATCCAAGACAGAGGGAGAGAAGCTGTTTGAGTGATGGTATTGAACAGCTCAACAATGAATTCCAAATGAGTTGGTTCGAGATGAGATTTGTTGTAAGTGACTGAAATCCCCAGATGAGAGCACAACTGGAGTAAGAAGTCTCAAACTTGTGTTAGTTGATGCCTGGTCAGAGTGCTTTGGAGCCAGTCATCCATATATGGAAACACTCTGAATCCATGCAGTCTCAAGTTAGCTGCAACTACTGCCAAACACTTATCAAACACCCTGGGAACTGTGGTAAGACCAAAGGACAATGTTCTGAATTGGTAATGACTGGCCCCCAGCCAGAAGCATAGATATCTCACAGACAGTCTGTTTATTTGTATGTGATAATATACATCCTGAAGATCTATCATGCACATCCATTCATCCTTGTGCAGAGAGGGCAGAATGGACTGAACCATGGCCACCTGGAACTTTGTATATTGAACTGATTGATTTAGTTTGCTGAGATCCAAGATAGGTCTCCAGTCCCCTGTCTTTTTTGGCACTAAAAGGATCTTGAGTAAGTTCCGGACTCTTTCTGGTCTGGGGGACCTCTTGAATGATACTCTATTTCTAGCAGCTTGTTCATTTCTAGTGCTGCTACTTCCTTCAGACTGGGTGGAACATCAGGCATTTTGTCTGATACTAGGGGGGATGGGAATATGGTATTATATAACCTCTGGATATTATACTTTGCACCCATGTATCTTTTGTAATTTCTAGCCAGGCTCTCTGGTGCAGGAATAAATGATCCCCGACTGCCTCCATAGATGGACAGCTGGGTCTCTTTCAGGAGTGCTGTCAGGATCTGTCAGACAAAGTATCCATATATCCTTGGTTATGTGGACCACCTCTGCTGTGGAGGCAGAATCTTCCATTTGAGTTTATCTCTCTCTGTCCCTGAGGGAACTGTTTCCACATGGCTCTTGGAAGGGACTCTGGGATTTTCTGAACTACATTTTCCATCTGCCTCATTGGTTCCTAGAAAAGGTCTTCTGAGGGGTAGAAAAACATATGGCCACAGCAGACAGCATTTTCCCTCCCTGCTCACACCTA
Organism: Protopterus annectens; assembly: GCF_019279795.1. Taxonomy (NCBI): domain Eukaryota; kingdom Metazoa; phylum Chordata; order Ceratodontiformes; family Protopteridae; genus Protopterus; species Protopterus annectens. The sequence continues at coordinate 279,300,226 of NC_056742.1, read as the reverse complement.
AAGAATGTTTCATTTACTTTGGGGCCAAATAAGGAGGTTCTGTCAAAGGCACCATTGACAAAAGAAGATTTGAAGGGTTCCACAAAGTCACATAAGCGCATCCAGGCATGTCTCCTGATGGAAATTCCTGAACGCACCACCTGTGAGGTACCTTCAGCCATGTGGGAGATAAGCTTCATGGACAAATTTGAAATACAATGAAGGGTAGCCAGACTGTGTGGAAATAGTACTCTTTACCTCAGAGGATATGGTCCCAGAGAGGAATTTGGAAAGTTCCTTAATCAAATCCCCTGGAATCTTGTAAGATGTGCCAAATAATTCAGTGACCTGAGGGCGGAGGTGGCTGAAGCATAGTCATGCTTTCCAAACCTGTCCAATTCCCTCCACCTTGACTAAAGCCCCAGTTCCAGCTGAAGAAAAGCAGCCTCAAAGCATGATACTATCCACCACCATGCTTCATCATGGGGATGGTGTTCTTTTGGTGATGCAAAGTGTTGTTTTTGTGCCAAACGTACCTTTTGTAATTGTGGCCAAAAGGTTCAACCTTGGTCTCATCAGACCATAACACATTTTCCCACATGCTTTTGGGAGACTTGATGTATTGTTTTGCAAATTTTAGCTGGGCCTTGATGTTTTTCTGTGTAAGAAAAGGCTTCCGTCTTGCAACTGTACCCCATAGGCCAGACATATGGAGAATACAGGAAATTGTAGTCACATGTAGTACACAACCAGTACTTGCCAGAAATTCCTGCTGCTCCTTCAGTGTTGCTGTAGGTCTCTTGGCAGCCTCCCTGGCCAGTTTTCATCTTGTCTTTTCATCAATTTTGGAGAGATGTCCAGTTCTTTGCAACGTCACTGTTGTCCCATATTTTCTCCACTTTTTGATCACTGTGTCTTCACTGTGTTCCATGGTATATCCAATGCTGTAGAAATTTATTTGTACACTTCTCCTGACTGATACCTTTCAACAATGAGATCCCTTTGATGCTTTGTAAGCTCTCTGCGAACCATAGCTTTTGCTGTAACAGGCAACTGAGTAAATGTCGGAAAAATCCTACTAGGACAGCTGAATTTTATTTGGGGTTAATCAGTCTCTTTAATTCATGGCAGGTGTATACCCAAGAAGACTGAATGCTGTAATTAAAGCAAAAGGTGCTTCCAACAAAGTATTAGTTTAAGGATGTACACACTTACAGAACCATCTTATTGTATGTTTTTTATTTTTTATATATTTTCCCCTAACAGATTTGTTTGTTTTTCAATTGAATTGTGCAGGTTATAGGTCACATTAAAGGTGGGAAAAGTTTTGAAATTATTTATTGTGATCTTATTTTTTTATATCACAAAAACCTGGCATTTTAACAGGGTTATGTACACTTTTTATATCCACTGTATCTAAATATGATTGTAGATTCTTTTTTATAAGACCCGTTGCTCCTTGGAACTGTCTGGGTATCTTTCTTTCACACTGCTCTCATTTTTGCATGCAGATCCTGATATTTTATGACTTTGTGTCTGTCCGTACATAAGACACTATACTCCTTGGGTGTGGCAATTTCAATAATCAATGCTACTCTTGTCTTTTTTTCTTGGACCACTATATCCGGTTTTCTAGCATTTATCTTTTGAATTGTTGATAATGGGTGATCCCATGTTATATAAACTTCATAATTTTCTATGATGCTTTGTGGCTCATGTTTCCAGTGTTTTTCAGCCACTTCAATACCATAATGTGTGCACAATCCCCAGTGCAAAAATCTTGCCACATTATTATGCCTTTCAGTATATAGTTCTGACATTAGTATGTCGCAACTAGCAACAAGGTGTACAACTGTTTCCAATTTGGTTTTATAAAACCTACATTTGCCTGTTTCTCCCACATATTCAATGGATTTTGTAAACCAATGTGTATGTAGCCCACAATCTTGCGCTGCCAATATTACCCTTTCATCTCTTGGTTTGAATTCACCTCTCCTTAACCATTCCTACATTCATTCCTGATCAACATAAGGTTTTCCAGAAGTTTTCTATACTTGCAACTATATTTATGCTTTTCCCACATTTCTTGTCTTCTCATCTGGTCCTTCACCTTATATTCGTTCTTTTGGATTTTGGCACATTCATTTGCTGCCTAATTTTTATCTGCTTCTGGTTTGAGTTCCATTCCTGCTTGCCACCAATATGCTTCTGCTAAATTAAGCAGAGAAGTCATCTTAAGATTTAGTCTCCTCATGTTTCAAAACTTTCACTACTTTTGGGTCTTGTGAGGTCAGCAGATATGAGTGGAGTCCCCACAATTGCAGATCTATACATATAATCAATTTCAAGGAGGCCCATCCCTCCTTCGGAACGGGGAATATATAATCTTGGTATACACTGATTTTTATAAATCATTCGGTGAGCATGAAGCATCCTTCTTGTTTTCCTATCCAATCTATCCAACATGTTTTGGGGCCAGTCATTTACTCCAAAACTGTAAGTTAGGACAGGAAGAGCAAATTGGTTTGTAGCTTGGATTTTGGACTCCTGGAAGACTGAACAGATGATGCTGCGGATGAGGATCTTGAGTGGTGTCAAGGAAACTGAGAGGTACTTGGCTCCGACAACAACTGAAGTGAATGGATCCAGGGAGATTTGTCAGATCTAGGTCATGGATCCAAAACAGATGGATTTGACTTTTTAGCTTGTTTGATAGGAGGCTCTAAGAAACCAAAGCCACAGCCATTGCCAGATCCGGAGATATCTTATGAGATTCTTTTGAATGAGAATCTCACTTTTTCTCTAACTTTTTTGTGGTTTGAGCCCCAGAGGAAGTAGATTCAGGTTTAGAGGGCAGCAAGCCCCTACGAATTAACTTATTTTTGCACTCAATTAAGACGCAGAAATTAAATCCTTTACAAATGTTGCAGTTGGAGTCAAGATGTGAAGGTCCTAAACAATATACGCATTTTGAATGTGTGTCGGAATTAGGAATTTTGTGGCCACAGGCCACACATTTAAATCCTGCAGGTTTATCAGACATTGTAAAGAAGATAGAAGAAAGACTATGGAAGCAACAAACTTTTTTTTTTAAGTATTAGAAAGTTAAAGGGAAAATATTACCAACAATGGTAAGCCTTAGAAAGGGAGTACTGAAAAGTACTAAAAGAGATACAGGATACCAACGATGGTAATTAAAGCTATTCTAAGAGTAAAATATATAAATATAATAGGTTAAAGAAAGAAAAAAAAATAGACGATATGAAGTACTATAGAGATTATAGGAAAAAAAGTTTAACACAAAATAGCAAATCTCAGTCAAGAGTTTCGTGACCTACATCTGAAGGCTATGGCAGCAAATGAGATCTGAGGTATGTAGGGTGACCAAGGCAATATAGGTAAAGGGAGGAGCTTGAGAGTTTCAGTATTCTATGATCTGGAAGAGGTGGCCAAGTCAGATCTGAGGGTCAGATCTGAAACCAACAGTTGAAGAATGAATAAAAATGGCAACATCAGATCATGTGTTTTACTGAGGGCAGATAACAAACAACATATTTTGTCTGTAGTCCAGCACTAAGACTGTGGTATGGCTTGGAATTGTATATTGCCATATATGTGCAACAGAAAGACATGTCATTCCCCCTTTATTTTGGATGACAGTTGTCATGATGTGGTGTTGTGTGCTATGGGTTGACAACATTGATGGCTTGTGATATTGTATACAGGTATATCATGTGTATGTGCAGTTTTCCTTTTCTGTCTGCATCAAACAGCAATGAAGCATTAATCTATACACAGTGGTATAGATAATTTATTCTTTAACAGTACATTACACTGTGTTTGCTGTATCTTAAATTTCCACGAGTTACTTATTCACATAAGTTCACACCTTCTGCAAATAGTTGAACACATTAACTGACTGTACATGCATCTGCACATAGTCGAAGCCATACTGACATACAATCATACCTTTGACATGTGAGCATTCATTGGCTTACTGCTGATGTGCTGTAATGATGCTCACAAGAGTGTCCTCTGCTTAGTATTGAGCAGGATGGGTGACATAGATCTGCATTTGTTTATTCAAAATTTGCATGAAAATATATGTGTATATACTTGAAATTCTTAACTTTCTTACCTATGCATGTTAGGTTACTAGGCTAATGGCCCTAGAGCCCTTACAAGCCTAGACACATTATACCTGAGTTACTCTAAATGACCTTAGTTAGATGGGTGTTATTTGCTGAGCGAGTCTGAGGTCAGCACCGACTACCCCTGTCCATGAGGGACATGGGTGCAACCCCTTGGATAAATCTGCAGTCTCCCATCCAATTATCCAGGTTGCAATTGAAGATGGTGAGTGAGGAGCTCTGCCTAATGTGAATTGGGAGCCAAATCCAAAGGAGCAGCAATCTCTGTGAAATATATCTGTTTCTCCGGGATGTTCTGTTGATGTCACAGGTGCGGGTAAGATCCCTGGAGCAAGTGACTCTAGTCCCATTTGGTTTGCGGATGTGCAGCATTTCCATTAGGGCAGGGTTGGAGACTTCCCTGTAAGCTAGACACAAGTCACCTCTCAGTAGCCTTTAAGATACAGAGTACAGTGACAGGGCCTTAATTCTATCCGTATAAGACATGGTTTGGAGGTCCTGGATATTCCTTGTAAAAAACCTCTGGGGTCTTTCCAGCTGCTGCAGGTATCTGGTGTGGTACATGCAAAAGTGGGCATTTTACTCTATTATTGATCTAATGAGGGTTGAGTACAGTGGAGTTATAACATCCTTTGACCTAGACATGATGCCCTTACTTATGAGATGTGCAGTGTAAAAGGCTTTCCTTACCACTGTGGAAACATGGTGATTGAAGTTGAGATTACTATCAATCTGTGTCCTAAGTCACACCCCACTGAGTTTGAACTTATGGGGGTGCTGTCAGTACTGTAATTAGCATGGAATTTGTCTTTGCCAAAGGGGATAATGATGTCCTTTTTTGTGTTTAGTTTTAGTCTGTGGCTTTGGCACCAGTCGTTAGTCTGTGTTAGCCCCTTCTGTAATATGTTTACATTGTTGGGGGACTCAATGATTGCACCCAATTTACAATCATTGGTGAACATGGTAAGCCATAGGCCATCTACTTTAGCCTGGATTTCAGAAAAATAGATTCCAAACAGTAATGGACCCAGTACAGATTCTTGTGGTATACCATCGGTGACTGGTCTACTCGTAGAGGTGGAGTCCCCAACTTTGACAGTGTGTGTTCTGTCAGTGAGCCAGATGGCTACACATCTAGTGACATAAGGGTTTATCCCCAGCTGGGAGAGGTTTTTCAGTGATAGCTGAGTGGGGAATTGTGTCAAAAGCCTTGGCTAGGTCAAGATAGACGATATGCACTGCCTTACCTTCATTCAGGTATTTGGTGACATTCTCAAAGAAGTCTACCAGGTTTAACAGGCATGATCTACCCTTGATGAAGCCAAACTGGGTTGGGTCAAAAGTTTGAAGGTCATCTATGTCCTTGTTGATGAGGTCAATGAAGATTCTTTCCATGGCCTTGCAGATGAGGCTGGTCAGGCCTATAGGTCTATAGTTTCTAGGGTCAGTTGATGGCCCCTTTGTGCAAGGGGATTACTGCTGCTGTTCTCCTCTCTGGTGGAACATAGCCAGTTCTCAGGCTATGGTTAAAAAGAATGCCAAGTGGTTCCACAAGGTCTTGTTTTATATTGCCAGGGTAAGCAGCCTGGGATGTTATCTGTTCCTATTGAGGCCTTGTTTTTTAGCCTTGGACACAGTAGATATAACCTGTTCTCTAGAGATGCTAGGTAGTGGACTCGTGTCAGGAATGCTTTGGGGAATAACTGGTGAGGCCAGGTGGGAGAAATTGGTGCCAAATATGTCAACTATCAGGTTGATAATTTCCTCTGGTACAGTATGAGTGGTACCATCCATTACTAGTTTGGCACATAACTGGGCATTCCCTTTTAGATTTCTGATGTAGCTAAAATATCTTATGATTATCTTTAGCTAGGGATGCTATTTTGGCATCTTAATTAGCTTTAGAGGACTTTACAAGATATCTGATTTGCTTGTTCAAGCTGTGGAGGAAATGTTTTTCTCTGCTGAGTCAGTTCCCTCTTGCTTCTAGACATCAGTTTCTTCCTCTTGTTATATAACCTATTTATACTTGATGTCCACCTGGGTAGCTTGCTTTTTTTGTGAGGACCTGGTTTTGGTCTGTTCAGGTACAGCCAAGTCTATACAGTTGTTCAGGTGTTTATACAGGGTGTTTGTGTATACCTCTGCATAGGAGTCATTGTTGACTATGTTTGCAGGGCTTTGAAACTTTTTATACTTTTGCTTAGTAGGCTGTAGTTAGCTTTGGAAAAAAAATTTTGTTTTATTGCTCCTGTGGGGATGTCAGGTCCGATAGTTACTTCGAATGCGACTGATTTAAGGTCTGACATTACCAGGGAGGGCAACACATGGGGGGGGTGGGGGCAGTGACCCCCCTCCATGTTGGTGTGTACTAAGTCTAGGATATTTGAACACCTTGTGGGGGTGCTATCTGTTCCAGGGCATTTATATTGACAAAGTCCAGGAACCTCTGGATGATCATGTTTGTGTTCATGTATGTTGCCCAATCAATGGAAGGATAGTTTAAATCTCCCATGGCCAATGTGTTTGGCTGTATGGTAAGTGACTCCAGTAGGTCCAGGTAGGTGTTATGTTTTTCTTGGCTCATGTAGGGGGACCTATAGCTAACAATGATGCCATAGGGTATTTTGCTTATAGTTAGTTGGACCTGGAGTAACTCAAGAGAGTCATACTGCTTAACCAGTCTCAAGGTGTATTTAGCTTTAATGAAAATGGATACTCCTCCATTTTTGGTTCTTTCACATTTGTTCTCGTTTTGACATCTGAATGTGTAGAAAGTGTTGTAGTCTTGCATGGCTGGAGTATTTTCCTTAGCCTTGAACCATATTTCAATGACTGCGCAGAAGTCAGCATCTTTCAGGGTGAGGAGCATTTCCAGGGAGTGCAATTTCCTGTTTAGGATCCTAGCATTAAGCAGCATAACTTTGTGTTTATCACAAGTGGATTTTATTACATCAGAAATTTTGTCTTTTGACATTGCTTAAAAAAGGCACTATAGGGGAGGCAAGAGCCTTTGGCAGTATCCAAAAGCCTAGAGGAGCCAGATGCAGACCACTTCTAGCAAAGAAGTGTGGGCTATCGATCATGTCCTCCCAGGCTGGTAGATACTGGATCCTCCTGGATTAACACCAGAAGCTTAGCCAATTGTTGAAGTATATAATTTTTTTGTTTATATTGTGGCATCATCCTAGGTGAAGTTGGAATGCTTCTTAGGGCTACTTGCTTGGGACAGATAATCCGAGAGTTTAGTCATGTCTCTCTTCATATAGTCCAGAGAGGGACATTTCAAGTCATTCACCCTAACATGGACTTATGGCAGAGTCATAACAGTGTTTGTTGTTGAGTGACTTGAGTGTATTCATGAATGATGGATCCTGGCACCTGACAGGCAGCTGATCACGACCTTCTTCTTGTCTGGCCTGGTGAGGGGGACCTCTGTGTGTCTCACTATCAAATCACCTATGACCAAGATGTTTGGTTTTGAGGTGTTTTGCCTTTAGGGCTTATTGGCTGAAACACTGGTATGTATGTTGCTATGTGTAGCGGTTTCTGTACATGTGGTGTTTGCAGGTAGTTCTCATTTGGGAGGTCTCTGACTTTCTCATAGGCTTTTAGTGAGTAACTCCATGTTTATTATTTTATTTATTTATTTATTTAACATTTGTTGACCGGGAATGTCCAACTAGGTTCCACTGAGCCTGTTTTCAGCGGAGGCCCGGGGAGAAATGCTCCAGATGCATGTCTTTGGAATGTGGGAGGAAACCGGAGTACCCAGAGGAAACCCACGCGAACACAGGGAGAACATGCAAACTCCACACAGTAGGCACCCCAGCCGAGAATCGAACCGGAGAACCTCTTGCTGTGAGGCGACAACGTTAACCGCTGCACCACTGTGCCGCCATGTATGTGGATTTATGTGTTGAGTCCTTATCTTGTGTGAGAGGTAAAATGTGTGAACTGACAACCTGTTTGATGTCCTGTTTTATGCTACATGAGAAGATTGTTTCCAAATTCATAGTATAATTACATCTCTCACATGCAGTATTTGTTTGTTTTACGAGAAAGTGGTTGTTAATATATATGAGGTAATTACTACATTGCCTCAGGATGTCCATGTCAATCAGGCTGGCTGGAGAAATTGTGGGAAACTGACCATCCATTATGGCAGGCTTATACTGTAGTACTAATAGGGAGTGGACAAGTTAGACCAGTTTATGTTGTAGGAATAATGTACTTTGTTGACATCCATGTGCACAACCTGCTATATTTATTTCATACACATTCCATTTAGGCCACTGGCAATCATACATATACATTTACATTTACACCTGTGTGTGTTGCCTTTGACAAGGCATATATGTGTAACATGTATGAATTCCATTACATGTATGTAGCATTTTGTTGCTTTTCTGCAGTACTTTTGTTTGGTATTGTGCTTGGTTGGTTGGTTATAGGTTCAGTTCTGTCCTCTGCTGGAGTTATCTAGCATTGTTTGTCCTGCATTTGCTCATCTGTATTGTTGCTTGGCTTATACCTGCACTACTGACAGACTATTTGGATATGTGTTTTATCCTGTTTGTGATGTGATCCTAATTTATTAGCCTCCAACACACAGTTACCATTGGTCATACACATCCAGGTATGACTGTCACACAGTTTGCAATATGTCGTAATGTAATAGTGCATAGGTAGATATGGTTTTCTGCATTTCACCATGGCTGATATGCATCCCCACCTAGTTTGACAACTTTTTATTGTCCATGTTGTGCAGTGTGCCATTTTTGTAACTTAGCTGTCCTTACTGTTTTTTTTTCCAATCTGTCTTATGTTGTGATATTTGTTCTATGGGTATACCTGCTGTGACGTCTTTCTTCTCCTTCTTCCCTATCTTTACCTTTCCTTCTATCCTTAAAAAATGAGGCCTATTCCCACCAAAAAAATAAATAAATAAATAAATGTCCTTGTTCCTCTTACTTTCCTTCAGATTTTCATATTCCAACATTCCTCATGTGTCCCTCTTCTTTATTCATACATCACATCTTTTTTTTCTGTCTTCTACTTTCCTTAAAAGTGTGTGTTACTTGTGTTCCCCACACACATCCTGAACCCATTGTTAGGAAATATTCACTGTGGTGATGCTGTTGTGATTGCCCTTCACCCATATTCATTTTTTTATTACAAATTTTATAGATTCCATTGGAATCCATCAGTGCAAGCAAGCATATTGTATCAGTATATGCCTTACGGAGATATCTGTAGTTGTCTCTGAGCTTACTGCAAAGATTGCTGATGACATATATTACAAACGACATGTATCTTTAAAGCAAGTGTACTTTGTTAGTGAATGAATTACTTGTCTGTAACATTTCTGGACAAATTTCTGAAAATATGTATAATGTATGCAATCCAGCTTACATTGGGATAGTTGCCATTTTTCCTTTTTTTGTATCATAATGGAGTCAGAATATTCCATTGTTGTCTTTAACCTTACTGGACAGATTCTGTTATACATCTGTCTGTATAACTATCAGGATGCTTGAATTGTGATAATCTTTCTGTAACTTTGTTAATATATAACATGATTTGTCAGGGATTTTTCATTACTTACGGATTACTTGCAAGTTTTAGTGTACCACTGATACTGCAATACTCCCTTGTGCACTGAGCTATTCTGAGCTTATTGTGGTACTTTTACATATTACAGCATTATCCACAGGTTTAGGTCTGATATCGGTGTCATGTGCCAAAATCTGCAAACTTTAGGAATCCAGCCCCATGCGTTGCAGTTCATAAGTATTTTTTATATTCCATGTGCTTATTTCAAGGCTTTTCGTGAACCAAGGAGTACAGAGTGATGACAAAAAGTTGTTATTCACATTTCTGAATGTTGGTGCATTATGATAGAAGAGTAACTTGTTGACTTCCTTTTGGATAAAAATATTTGTTTTCCCCAAGAAATCTTTCTTTATGCTAAGATACAAATTATTTGGTAATCATTATCCTGTCTGCAGGCACTTTTTTAAATGAAAATTGAAGTGCTTTTATTTAGCTTCTAATATGCATATAGGTAGCAAATCATGGATCAGGGTGCTGCTCTACACTTCAAGAAGACATTCCTTTGTGGAGTGAATAAAATTGTGTTAATGTGTGTGGATATATATATGTGTGTGTGTGTGTGTGTGTGTGTGTGTGTATAAAATTCTTTGTAAATAGATTATGAATTATTTGCATGTAACTTGCCGCACAAAATAGGCTGATGACATAAAAAAAGGCATTGTTAAATATTAAATCAAATTCAGCAGCCAGGCCTGATGGTTTAAATGGATTTTTTTAAGGACATTGTTGAAAATTTGATACTTTGCAGTAGCCATTTGTATCAAAGATCATTGGCAGACTTTCTGGGGTGTGGCCAAGATGAGCACTGAGTAATAGCACTTTCTCTCTGCTCTGTCTTTTCAGAACATTTATGACAGGATTTTTTAAATTTATCTATCCTAATTTTGTCTTTGTTTTTGTTTTACATATTTGGAATCTACTAATCATCATTTAGGATGGTATATAAAAATTTTGGCAACTTTTTTATTTTTTCCTGTCAAAAAGTACTAGAGACAATGTGTGGACTTCAGGCTACATAATGAGCTACTCCAAATCTACACTTCAAGAAACAACTATTAAGAAGGAACTTCAGTCACTATTATCTAATATTATCTAATATAGAAGAACTGATAGTAAAAATTGATAGAATGGATGTAAAACTGGATAACTTCAAAGAAAAATGTTCCCAACAAATGGCAATGTTAAACGAAGACCTTAATAGGTTCATAGATTAGTACTAAACTAACTGCCCTTGTGAGCCATTTTAAGCCTAGCCAGTTGTCCATTGTGAGACTCAAACCCTGCACCTTGTGTTTGCAAGGCAAACAACTTAACCATTAGGCCACCCTCTCAACAAAGCAACAAAAAAGGCAGATTACTGGTATATAGGCTTCACTAAATGATAAATGGTATAGAGACTTCACTAAATGATATGGACACTATAATTCAAGAAGATGAGCATAATATAGACTTTCTCTTAAAACAAAATACTCTACAAACAAAAATTGATGATCTAGAGAATAGATCAAGAAGAAATAATATTAGACTTTTTGGGTTGCCTGATAATGTTGAAGAAGGTAATATGGAAAACTTCTTAACTTCTTGGCTTCCTGATGTACTACAGCTCCCTGAAGCTTTTCACATGGGATAGAAAGAGCACACTGGTCCTTGGCAACTGTAGAAAAAGGTAAATCCAATTCTACTAAATCTGTTATAGTGAAGTTTTTGTCATCCAATGACAAGGAGATAATGTTAAAGACTGCATGGGCTAAATCTCCTATTAAATATAAGGAAAATTTGATAATGATTACTCATCTTCGGTTATTGACAAAAGAAAGCTTTTTTTACCAATGCTAAAAGAGCTAAAAAAAGCCCAAGTAAAGGCACACCTATTGTTTCCTGCCAGATTAAAAATATTTCTCCAAGATGGTCCAAAAATATTTGATGACACAGACTCTGCCATTACCTTTGTCAAAGCAAGAACACAGCTTGATAAAATAGAGGATATGGAGTGGGCAAATGCCAGCCTTAAAAGAAATGCTGATAAGGATTCCTGGAAGATTTCTGAACATAAAAAGAAGCTCAAAAATAAGTGACTAAGCTATTTTACAATGGCTTTCATTTACCCACGTCTTGCAACTAAACCAGAAGTTGTGGAAGTGGAAATGGTTCAACAGGTGAGTCTTTGTTTAAATTTCTTTTTACGGTGCATAGTTGTTTTAATGGTATTTTATAGTTTATTATTAAGTACCTCAAATATTATAGCAAGCAAAACTATTTATTTATTCATTTATTTATTATCTTCTAATATTAAGTAATTTGTTATAATAAGTGCTTCGCATGTTTGGGCACTGAATTGTATGGTATTTTGGGAACTATGATAGATACGGAGACTTACAGATGAGTAAATGAGAGTCTTTATTACAGTAAAAACTATTTTCTTTGTTTTTGTTTGCCATTTTATTTCCCTGTCTCTCTGTGAAGAGAGACTTTTCATTGATATTGTTGCCATAATGTTGCATTAATGATTATACTCCAAAAAATGAAACAAACTGGATATAAAACCAAAGCGAAAAGCCACCAACTGGGTATGATGTAAATTTATTATACAAATAAAATGAACTTCAGTTTTAATATTCAACGAACAAACTTACATTTTAATCTTTGATTTTCTTTCTATTCACTGCCTTCAATTTTAAAATTGGGGTTATTGAACTACGTTCATTAATTCCAGGCCATGTATCAGCCTGTACTTTAATTTGCCATTCTAATTCTTTTTCTTCTAAAAATAGCCCCCAAGGATGTTTGTCATCTATTTCTACATGATCTATAACTATAAAATGAAATTGATGATCAATAAATTCACCAATATGTTTCGCTAAGGCATTGTTTGTTTTATTTTTCTTTATGGAATATTCATGTTCATAGATTCTTTGTGATAGCATTCTCTCTGTTTTCCCTATATAAAAAATAGGACAAGAATTACACATTGCTAAATATACTACTGCTTTAGATTTACAATTATATTTATTTTTCAAATAATGTTTTTTATTCCTCAAATAAAAAGTACATCCTTCTTCAGTTTTGAAACACCAATTGCAGGCTCCACATTTCTTCATTCCTTTTATTAAATTTCTATTTTTCGTCATTATATTAGATTCATTTTTAATATATCTTTGAAACTTCTACCTTTTCTATAATTTATTTTTGGAACATCACCCAAATGTTTTTTACATTGTGGGTCATCCATAAGTATTGACCAATTATTAGTAAATATTTCTCTTAATAAATAATGCTCTTGGGAATAAGTAATAATTAGAGCCTTTTCAAAATTTTCTTTTTCAGCCTCATGTCCACTATTTATAATATGGTCATTAAATATATTACTACTAACATTCTCTACTAATTCTTGTTTATATAAAATGGGTTTAAAATGACCATTTAGCCTTTTATTAGTTACTTCTGATATTAATGAATCGATCAATGCTTGTGGATAACATTTATTAATAAACATCTTTCTCAAAAAATCACATTCTATTTCAAATTGATGAAAATTAGTAATCATTTGAGCAGCTCTCACTAGTTGTCCTTTTATTACAGATTTTTTCTAATGTTCGGGATGGGAACTAGTATAGTGAAGAAAGCTGTTTGAATATGATTCTTTTCTGTGAATTGCTGCAATGTATGTTTCATTCAATAAATCTTTCATAAGATGTACATCTAAGTAGTTGATACTATGTTCATTAATATTCCATGTAAATTTAAAAAAACTCTGTAGTTTGATTAATATATATTAAAAATTAATTTAACATTTCTAAATTACCATCCCAAATAAGACATATATCATCTTGGAAACAGTGATAAGATTTAATAAATGAAAAATATTGACTTTTTAAGATATATTTTTTCTACCAGAATACCATGACAAGGTTTGCGTATGTGCCTCCACACGGAGAACCCATTGCAATACCTTTCTTCTGTAAAAAATATTTTTTATCAAACATTAAAAAATTATTAACCGCAAAAAGAAGGCAGGTGCCCCAACGTTCACTGATAATCAAAAGTAAAGCACCAAAACCAGGAACTGTGACACGAACAGTTTAATACAAGTAACGCTGAAAATTCACAACACGTTTTCGTCCTTGACTTCATCAGATAACAGCACCCTGGTGAACTCACCTTAAATACATTAAAGGACGAAAACGTGTTGTGAATGTTCAGCGTTACTTGTATTAAACTGTTCGTGTCACAGTTCCTGGTTTTGGTGCTTTACTTTTGATTATTAAAAAAATATTATTTAATACAATTTCCAAAAGATCTATTATAAGATTAATTAATTCTTGATTAACACCATATTCCACCAATAATTCATTAGCCCATTCTAGTCCTATTGTTTGTGATATAACTGTGTATAAATCACATACGTCTATAGTTACTAATATATCACTTTTGTTAAATTTGACCTGATTCATATATTCTAAAAATGTCCATGAGTCTTTACATATATATTTTTCTATTTTTATAATATTTTTTAAATCATAATCGACATATTTAGCACAAGCTGACGTAATAGAATCTCTTCCATCTACTAATGGTCACATGGGTGGATCTCTTACATTTTTATGAATTTTTGGATTTCCAAAAAATACAGGAATTCTGGGGGTTATAATATTAAGATAATTAAATAAATTTATATCTATATGTCTATCTAAAAACAAATCATATATCTGAGCGTATATTTTTTATACGCTGCATTTAATCCATTTATAGATATCTGTTCATAAGTGTCAGTTTCCAAAATTGAATTTAATTATTATACAATTCATTACTCATAATAACAGCTCCTCCACCTTTATCTGGCTTTATGATCCTAATATTTTAATTTTTTAGTCTTATTAAAATATTTTGTTCTTCAGGGTTTAAATTTGATAAAATGTCAGATTATTTCCCAAATTTATCTAAACATTTTAATTGATATTCACACATTTTCTCATATAATAAAAGTTTCGGATGTAAAGGTGGATTATAAGTACTACTAATTTTAAATTTACTAGACTCATTATAAATTTTATCGTGATATATCAAAGTAAAATTAATTTTCCTTAAAAATAATTTTATATCTATCATTACAGAAGTAAAATCAAAAGGCTTTGATGGCACAAAAGTGTAGCCTTTAGCTAGTAAATTGGCTACATCTTGATTAACTTCTATCTTGGAAAAATTAAAGACTTTAAAATCACCACCTTCATTGACTATAATATGCTTAAAATCTTCACACATTCCTCCATTAATATTACTTGCAGAAATATTATGCAAAACATTATGTTCATCTAAACTCAATAAACAATTATATTGGTTATCGTCCCTCATTATTATATTACTGCTGGGCATGTGCAATTCATGCCAAGCATTATGTTCTTGTGGATCCGACCATCGATTTAAGTTCTCCACTGTTTGTCTTTGGGTTTGGCCCCTTGAAACGCCACTGATTGGTTAAAATAAGGGTTTTTATTTTTTAGTCTTTCGGACCTTCTCAACTCGGAAATTCTTCTTCATATGTCAAGTCTATTTCATGACCAAAGTCTCTATGTTGCTCCAAAACCCTAGGCTCATCAGTTCTGATGTTATTATTAAATTTGTTGTTATAGGCATATGATTTACTTTTTCTTTGTGCTCCTGGTGGCTTCGGATAAGCCATACCATTCGCATACTGATTAAGATCTCTTTCTAATTTATTCATTTTGCCAATTTTCAATTTTGCTATATGTTGCTCAATTGTATTATATATCCTGAGCATCTCATATTGTATATTATCATAAGAAACATCAGTCCTAATGTCTTTATCAAGTCTGTCCAAATCTACCATGAGTCGATCGATATCCATTTGGTTGTATTTTATTATTAAATTAAGCAATTCTTTTCTGCTCTTATCAAACAATTGCAACAATTCTGCATGAAATGGAGAATTGTAAACTAAACCTGTGGGGAAGCGCCAAAACTGCAACCCCTTAGGAATGATATTATGTTTGATACATTCCTTTAAATAAGCATTCTCCAATTGCAATTCTTTACATTTAAGCAGTTTATAGTCATAGTCATTTAATTTTGAGTCAAGTGAAGTACCTTTACTCAGCCTGCCAGAAAAAGCGAACGATGATTCCAACCATTCATTCAAAACTGGAATTTCATTTCTCATGCTTTCTTTATTTCTGAAAAAATGTCCTGTAGCATGAGATGGCTGGTAAATTCTGTTATTACCATGTGCTTGCAGTTCAATATTTTGTCTCTGGTTTTCTACACCAGTCTTAAGATTGTTTTCCTGATTGGATTGATTCTCCTTTCCTAGGCATGCAGGAGTTAAATTAAAATTACAGGCTTCAATAGTTGTTCGGATATGCACAGCATCATTGACGCTATCAATATTTACACTATTGAGTCTCTCATATAAACCATCCACTCGCTGAGAGAGTTTGAGAATTAAAGCTGTTAGATTACCAATCAACCCTTCGGTCCTATTAGGAACATCCTCCAGATGTACGGCACTTTTGCTCTCATTAGTAGATGACATTCTCCAAAAAAACGAAACTGGATATAAAACCAAAGCGAAAAGCCACCAACTGGGTACGATGTAAATTTATTATACAAATAAAACGAACTTCAATTTTAACATTCAACGAACAAATAATAAATGTGAGCGCTTTCATTTAATCAATATTAAACTTCATCAGACAATACATTTAAAATCAAAATGTCACTTCCTTTTATAACTTCCTGTAAAATTCAAAAAAGCCTGCCAAAAGGCTCTCTGAATTCGTGCATGCCTAGTAGATTAAAATGTGGAAATAGAATCTAATACTTACCAACCCATAAAATATTCGCTAAAAAATGTAAATATATAATTGTGCTATAAATCATTAGCCAGATTATGTGAGGAATAATACTTTAAAATAAATATTATCTTATTATATAAAAATTGATATAATTATAAATATATAGTTAAAATAAATAAATAAATCACACTATATTATATGGTAATTTATAATAGTTTAATAAAATCCATAAGTAAATATCTTAATAAAACTTAAATTTTAATCTTTGATTTTCTTTCTGTTCAATGCCTTCAATTTTAATTTCAAATTTTCAATTTGATAATGATTACTTATCTTCGGTAACTGACAAAATAAAGCTTTTTTTACCAATGCTAATAGAGCTTAAAAAACCCCAAGTAAAAACACACATATTGTTTCCTGCCAGATTAAAAATATTTCTCCAAGATGGTCCAAAAATATTTGATGACATAGACTCTGCCATTACCTTTGTCAAAACAAGAAAACAGCTTGATAAAATAGAGGATATGGAGTGGGCAAATGTCAGCCTTAAAAGAAATGCTGATAACAGTTCCTGGAAGATTTCTGAACATAAAAAGAAGCTCAAAAATAAATGACTCAGCTATTTTACAATGGCTTTCATTTACCCAAGTCTTACAACTAAACCAGAAGTTGGGGAAGTGGAAATGGTTCAACAGGTGAGTCTTTGTTGTTTAAATTTTGTTTTACATTGCATAGTTGTTTTAATGGTATTTTATAGTTTATTATTAAGTACCTCAAATATTATAGCAAGCAAAACTATTTATTTATTTATTTATTATCTTTTAATATAAAGTTATTTGTTATAATAAGTGCTCCGCATGTTTGGGGACTGAATTTTATGGTATTTTGGGAACTATGATAGATATGGAGACTTACAGATGAGTAAATGAGAGTCTTTACTACAGTAGAAACTATTTTCTTTGTTTTTGTTTGCCATTTTATTTCCCTGTCTCTCTGTGAAGAGACTTTTCATTGATATTGTTGCCATAATGTTGCATTAATGATTGTGTTTCCCTTCTTTTGCTTTGCTACTGGAATATCTTGCTATTTGTGGTAATAGACATATGGAAAGATTTTGTTTTGTCCCTTTCTGCATCCTGATAAGTTTTGACTAATTAATTAGATGTATATCTTTAGAAATGTTAATATGTAGGTGTATTGATGGGCGGGCGCCTTCTGTTGGATAGTTGTGGTGTCTTTTCCTGGTTGTGGTGCCATGGAGAGGCTTTGATTTATTTTCCTTTCTTTTTTTTTTTCTTTCCCCTTTTTTGCTGTTGGCTGTGGAGGAGGGGAGGATTTTGTATGGATTGATATGTTTGTGATGGTCTAGTGGTTTGCTGGGTTTGGAAGATAGCGTTTGTTGGTTCTTCTATGTTTTATAATGCCTCTCTCCCTCCCTTTTGCCTTTTTTCTTGTTCATTTTTATGTTTCCTGCTCTTACCATGATGTAATCAACAGCTTACTTAGAGAAAAGCTGTAAATGTTTTCCCTCCTCAATCTCATGCATCTGAACTGCTGAATAGTCCTGGTATGTACTGGCACTGTGGCTGCCACAATTGAAAGCAAGAAAAATGTCTCGTTTCCATGGAGACATTTACAGACTGAATCTTGTGCTGAGAAGCTTCTCAAAGCTGCATAATAATTAGAATGGACGGTCTCTAATGCCATCTACCTGTCAAATGAAAAACTGCAGCTAAGTAACCCGTATAATGTGACTGCTATATTTAAACATTTGCGAGTATTTATAGGTTCATAAGTTGGTACTAGGCTATCGGCCCTAGGGCCTATATAAGCTTAGCCATAACAATTCCCTGGTTATTTCTTTCCACAATATTTACTTCGCTGGACCCCTGACTGACATAATCACTGAGGTGAATTTCTTATCTCCCATCCAGTCATCAAGGTTCCTTTTGAAGAGGGTTCATAGATTCCTAGATTAGATTAGTATTAGGCTAATTGCCCTTGTGGGCCATTTTAAGCCTAGCCAATTACCCCATGTGAGAATCAAACCCTGCACATTGTGTCTGCAAGGTAAACACCTTAACCATTCTGCTATCCCCCCACAGGAGGCACTCTGACATGTATGGGCAGTCTATTCCAGAGTATGGGGAGTCTCTGGGCCAGAAACCTATCCCTCCAACATGTTTTGTTCATTGTGATGACAAGGTTTAGATCCCTGGATCGTGTGGCTCTGAGGGATTGGGATTTTTTTAAATGGAGCATGTCCAACAGTTCAGGGTTTGACATGACATTGTATGTTAAGCAGAGATCGCCTCTGAGTTGACGATATGCCACAGAGTATAGCTGGAGTTTTTTTAGATGGTCAGCATAGGGCATCTGCTTTAGGCCTGTAATTATTTTAGTAAAGTTACTTCTGTGGCCTTTCCAGTTGTTGCAGATGTCTTGTGAGGTACATACCAAATGGGGTGTTGTAGTCTATAATGGGTCTAATGAGGAATGAGTACAGTGGGACAATGACCTCCTTTTTTTCTGGATGAAAAGCCATTAGTGATGAGGTGTGGCACACAGAAGGATTTCCTGACTGTTGTGGCGATGTGGTTATCGAAGGTGAGACCACTGTCCACCTGTGTCCCTAACTCTCTCAACACCTTTTAGGTGTTTAGTGTACTGGCCACCTATGTGGTAATTCATGGGTACGTGTTTTTTCCCAAAGGGGATAACTATACTTTTCTTGGCATTAAGCTTGAACCCATGTCTCTGGCACCAAGCATCTGTTTCTGTAAGGCCCTTTTGTAGAATATCCACATCATTTGGGGATTCAGTAATGGCTTCCAGTTTGCAGTCATCTGCGAACTTTGTTAGCCACAGTCCCTTAGTGTTGACCTGTACTTCAGAGAAATAGATACCAAACAAGAGCAGTCCCAGGACTGAACCCTGAGGAACTCCACTTGTCACTTGTCTGGAGCTGGATTTGGAGTTGGCTACTTTTACAATCTGGGTGCTGTCAGTAAGCCAGTTGGCAACCCATCAAGTGGCGTAGGGATTTATGCCAAGCTTAGTAAGTTTATCTATGATTCCAGAGTGGGGAATGGTGTCGAAGGCCTTGGCGAGGTCCAGATAGGCTGTGTAGACCACCTTACCCTCGTCCACAGCTCTGGAGACTGATATAAAAGAAAAAAAAAAGAAACCACTTTTGACACATTAAGCCTTTACATTTCATACACTTGTTTTCATAATTTTCTTAAATTTAAATAAATCTTCTGTTGATTGATATGACAAGTATATAGCATATATAACAACATTATTGTAATGGTGGGCTTGGTGTCGCTTGATATGTCCGTGGTGGTCTAGTGGTTTGTTGGGTTTGGGAAGTAGAGTTTGTTGGTTTTGCAGTATTTTATAGTAGCTTTATCCCTCCCATTGCCTTTTTATTTTGTCTGGTTTTTGTGTTTCTTGGTCCTGCCATAAGATAATTAACAGTTTTCTAAGAGAAAAGTTGCAAATGTTTTTCCTCCTTAATCTCGTGCATCTGAATTGCTGAGCATCTCTGGCATCTGATCATACTGCGGCTGCCTCAACTGAAAGCAAGAAAAAAGTGTTGTTTCCGTGGAGACGTTGCAGAGCTGGATAATAGCTTGAATAGATGGTCTCTAATGCCATCTACAGGTCAAATGAAAGAACTGCAGCTAAGTAACCTATATAATATAACTGTTATTTTAAAGCATTTGTGAGTGTTTATAAATAGAGCACTTTTGATACGTTTATACCATTATCTTTTTGCATTTGTATTTATAGTCTTTTTATATTTAAGTTAAGCTTCTTTTGATTGATATAACAAATGTACAGCATATATAACAGCATCATTAACGTATTTAAAAATATATAAATCTTTACATGAGACCTAAGCAGAATTTAATATTCTTCCATAAAGCATAAAAACCAGAAATGAAAATTAACACTAGTGCAGATAGAAGATAAATAAATAATGATTGAAACATAGTATTTCCTGCATGAATCTAGTTTATCACATTCATTATAGACTCAGATACAGATTTGTGCCATATTAACTAATGTGTTGATATATTCTGACAAACATAGAAACTGCTTCAGATTAGTAAAGGTCTTAAAGGAAAGAAAGGGAATGCATTCCTTCCTAGAAAATACTGAGGATTCTAGTGGAATTTCATATTACAGTAGGAAACTATAATGTAATATCTTCTGTGCTTATGTTTTTGGATACATGGAAATGGAAATAGTTTCATTAGCTATTGGCACAATAAATAAAGATACAGGCAATTAGTCTACTTATTGATCATTACAATAATTCATTGTATATGAATTAGTTATGACATTTGCATTTTTTATCTAATATATGATTGATCTTTATGATATTTTGAATCCAACCTGGAAAAAGTTAAAAGGAAACAGTTATATTTGACAAATCTGAATTTGTTTCTTGAATAAGTACATACAATAGTAATGGATGTATTTTAATGCATAAATGTTTTTTTTTCACATATACTACCTTATATTGTTAAATTATGTAGCAACATATATATTTAGATGGAGAGGAGATGAGTGTTGTTACTAGCTTGATGGTCAGTTTGGGTGTCAGATATCACTCAAATTATGAGTTTTTAACTCTAGGGTTTTTTTTTTTCAAAGAGTCTATGTTATTAGTAAATGTTATAAGTCTCTGTTAATAGTTATTATGATGTTCACCAAGCATTACAAAATTGAATTTGATAAAAACATATTTCATTGGATAAACGTTTTATGTTTCATGTGTAAATTATAATTGTATTCCTAACAGCCAGTTTGTATTGACTTATAAAATATGGAAAAAAGGAGAGTTATTCAACAACAGATATTCAGAACGTTAATGTTTTATGACATCATTAAAGTGTATATATCATTAAACATCAATGGAGTAAATAATCCTAGTAAGAGAAGAGCTTTGAATAAATATCTTAAATTACATAATTCTCAATTAATATTTCTCCAAGAAAATCATTTATTAACTGAGGATATCACAAAATTGGAATCCAAATATTATAAAATTTGGATTAGCTCAGAACATACACACAAAAAAAGAGGGGTGGCCATATTATGGAAAAATACAACACCTATGCCTAAAATAATTGACACTTACAAAGACAACAATGGGATGTTATCTTCAGTTGTAATAGAATTTAATAAGAAACATTTGACTTTAATAATATGTATTGGATTCCTGGCATTGGACCTACAACAGTGAAACAACATATAGAAAATATAGTTCAGTTTTCTAAGGGTAGTATTCTTGCTGGGGATTTTAATTGTATTTCTGACATAAAAGATTCTAGTACCAATGGTAAGAGGAAAATTCCAGCTATAGCTAAATTATTGAATGAATTTTCAGATGCATACATGATGAAAGATATTGATAACTTTACAGATGCTAAGTCACTGTTCTATAGATTTTACTCAAACATAATTCATATTCAAGAATAGAGAGGGTATTCATTTCTAATAACCGATTTCTTATTAAACTCAAAAGCGATTTCATGTCCCCTTTCAGACCATAATTCCATAACATTTGATTTTATATTAAACTCCACATTTAATGTTCAAATTAAAAGGATACCAGCCTACATAATTAAACAACAGACGTACAACATTTTATTGAACTTAATAGTACACAGGGAACTTTTGAAATATACATCTTGGATGCTCTAAAAGCTTACATATATGGTAAAATTATTGATTGGAATAAAAAGAAAATAATTTTGTGGGCTAAAGATCTCCAAGATATACAAACAAAGTTAGATACTTTAAGACGTGATGCTTCAAAAAACTGGTTAAGAAAAATAGAATGAATTAAATAAATATTTTAAACAATAAATATATGAAAATTTTAAACCATAAAGTCATGATAAATTTGAAAAAATATAAACTTCTAACTTTTTCTATAAATCCTAGATCTATGAATATACTAGCTAACAAGACTAAAATATTAAATAAACTTAATCATATTAAGGAAAGCTATTCTCCAAGAAAAAAATGGTATCTGATCTACCAAATATATTAAGTGAATTTAGAGAATTTTTAAATTAAACCAACCCAATGATATAATTAACAGTAGAACATATATTCAGTATTTTTATAAATAATAATATAAAGAACAAACTATCAGAAACACAAATAAAATTAATAGACAAACAAATATATTTTAAAGAAGTAAAAGATCAAATCACTAAATTTAAGCAAAATAAAGCCCCTGGTAACAATGGTATTATTTCTGAAATTTACAAGGTTTTGCCTGCCAAAGCATTAACTCTGCTACATACAGTATTTAATATAGCCCAAAATAATTACATGAAACCTCCCTCTTGGAAGTACACATTTATTTCTCCTGTACTAAAGTCTGATAAAAACCCTGTAAAATGTGCTTTATATAGGCCCATTTCATTATTAAATACAGACTACACAATGTTCATGTCTATTTATGCTGATAGACTCAAAAATATTTTACCATCTCTGGTAGTCATGGATCAAACAGGTTTTATAATTAATAGAACTTCTTTTGATAATATCAAAAGAACAATAACTTTAATTGAATCAGTAAAAAATTTAAAGAATAATTTGTTATTTAGATAGTAACTGTGCCTTCGACTCAGTTAATTGGGACTATCTTTTTATCTTACTGAAAGACTTACACTTTTCTAAGAGCTTTATTAATCTTATAACTCAACTATATAATAAAAGTCAAGCCTACGTAAAAATAGCTACAAATATATTTCAAAGCATACCCATTGTAAAGGGAACCAGACAGGGTTGCCCTTTACCTCCTTTTATTCACATTAATTATGGAACCTTGAACTAACTTAATAAGAGATAACAATAATATACAAGGTTATAGGTTAAATCTTAATGAAACATCAAAAATTCAAATATTTGCTGATGATGTATTAATCACTCTTGGTCCTAATCTTACCTTACAAGAATTGTTTAAAAATATGGATATATTTCAAAAAAGTTCTGGTCTTAACTTTAATAAATCTAAAACACAAATTCTCTAATTGGTTCCAAAGGTTATAATATACAAGATCAATATAAAAATATATACCTCAATCTCAACAAATAACATATTTAGGTATAATTATAGCAACTAATATTAAAGACATGTTACACCTAAACTATAGTAAAAGTATAACAACCACTGAGACTCTAATAAATAAGTGGAACAAGATTCTATTTACAGTGTACGAAAAACTTTCAATTATAAAGATGATCTTGCTTCCAAAGATCTTATACATAATACAGTCTGTTTCTATTCCCCCTACAGGCTCTTATATTAAAAGATTTAACACACTGATTAAAAACTTTTTGTGGCATCCAATAAAACCTAGAATTGCTTTGTCCTATCATATGTATTGCTGGGAAATGGAGGTATATCTTTACCAAATCTAGAACTTTATTCAATTTTATCAGTTATTAAAACAATTGTTTATCTTATAGATGGAGAGTATTTTGCAAAATGAAAAGAAATTATCTTAAATTTATCCCATAATACCAAAAATAAAGATAATAATCTATCACATTTAATAAATAATTTGTTTATATGGAATTTGAGAGAATACTTTACCAATTATTCCATTCAAATGTTTCAATCTACTTATGTAACTTTAATTCTAAAAACCTTTAAAAACTATATATTTAGGTTTAGAATAATTGAGAATTGGTTGTTCCTTATCTTTCCCATTGCCTATACGCAAGGGATAGTTCTCTCTGCGGATCATTCTAAAATGTTGCTATTTAAACAAAAACAATTAATATTTTGTCATCAAATGCTAAATAAAAATGAGTTAAAATCTATTAATGCTCATATAGATGAATATAACCTTAACACTTTACTTTGGTCAGATGTGCAAGAGTTTAGAAACTATATTCTAGATAAGCTAATTTTAATCCCCTCAAATGCTAAGACTTCAATACCCAAACTTATCCAATACTTGATTTTATATACTCATAATACATTACCAGTTAAGAATATTATATCATATACCTATAGAGCAATTAAGATCTGGATGTATATTCAGATAAGTATTGGAATTCATTTTCTGTAACCAATAGTTTTACTCCTTCAGAAATAGACAAAGTTAATTCCCTTCAGTCAGCCAGCAAAACCACTTCCTCCATTAAATGAAATTTTGCATGGAGATTTTTACATAAATCTTTCATCACACCTCAGAAAATGAGTAAGATAACTAAACAAGATATTGTTTGCTGGAGATGTAACTCAGTAACAAACGCTGATTGGAATCATATATTTTATGACTGTGTACTATTAAAGAAATTTTGGGAAGAAGTTAACACCTTTTTACAGGCAATCTTTACAGATAACTTTATGTTTATAAAATCACTTGTATTGTCCAATACACCTATTCCAGACAGTATAAATAAAAACAAATATTCTTGGCTCTGGTCTATACTGTCCATTGCCAGGAAAACAATCACAAGAAACTGGAATTCTTCATCAGTACCCTCATTTAACAAGTTTAAAGGTCTTCTCTTGGAAATAACTAAGTTAGAAATGGTAACTATCAAATCTAAATCTACAAGGAATACAAAATTATATTACAAATGGGAAAGTATACATGAATTATTACTTAAAGAACTGGATAAATGATTGATGCAGTAACCTTTCTTTTTTTATCTTTTATTCTTTATTTCTATTTTGTTCTGCAAAAATTAACTTAATTGATCTTGTTGTTTGATATATAGTAAACATCATTGTGTATAGATTTTTGTGCTATTATAGTTATTTTATTAATATTTTCTTTTTTTAAACACTGTACTTTAAAAATTCAACTTATTCATTTTTTTTTTCAAAATATCTGTTCATTACATTAATGTTTTCAATAAAGCTGTTTTAAAAAATATATATATATCGTTAGCAGAAATATATGTGCATGCCATATGGAAGGGAGCAAGAATAATTTGCATTCAGAAATGCCAGTCTAGGTTGTCTGTCAACAACTGTAGACCAGTTAGCCTTATCTGTATTTTTGGGGAAATGTTTTGAGTGGGGCATGTGTATTTCTTTTCAACATAGGTTTGATTTTAGTTCTGATATATGTCAGCTTAGATTTCTATCATGGAGATCTTGTGTAACTTAATAAACTTTAATGAAATTATTTCTGTTGACCATGTTCTTGCCATTGACTTCATATATTTAAACTTCACCAGTGCTTTTCACTCAGTCCCCTATGATGTCTTTATTTATATTATGAGAAAGACTACTATGAATTTTAAGTGGCTAGATGGATGACAAATTGGTTAATAAGATGAAAGTGTCTGGTTAGAATTAGAAACAACTGTTAGAATTATAGGTATGGTTATTCCACAGGATTTTATATTGCATTCCCTGCTTTTTGGCCGTTTAATGTCTGATTGCCCAATTTTTGGAAAATTTAGCCTAGTAAATTCTATGACAATATTAAAATTCTTGGTATAGTTACCAAATCAGCAGATTGCCATTCCCTTCAGAAATGGCTGGATAGTTTGACTAACTGGTTATTATCCAACAATGTGAAATTTAACATAAGTAAATGGTTGTACACTTTGGGGTTAGAAATAATTCATACTTGTATGCTTTGGACAATCACATGTGCCAACCTACAAACCTTACTGAGGACTTAGGCATTCCAGTGGATTCTTATTTGAGGTTTGACATATCAAACTTACCACTAGGAAATGCTGTATTAGGAACATTGTTAAACTTGAATTAACAGTAGCATGCAGATCACACTGACAAACTGTACAGCTGTATATTCACAGTAATGACAGATTTACTGAAATCAGCAGACCAAGCACTGCTGTGAGATTATAACATTTTCTTTATAGCACAGATAGAATACTGTCAGACACACTGCGCTTCTGTAGAGGACTCAGACTACAAAATGCCCATCACAAAAGTTTTTTTATAGTTTCAAATCTTTGTCCTTGGTGAAAACATTCTTTTCCACTATTAAAGCCTTCTTTGTCTTCAACATTATCTCATTCCAGAGAAAACCAACTCCTTCAGCAAGCCAAAATGTTCTTTCATTGATAGGATACTCTAACTTCTTCTGCTATGTTAGCCATGCTCATCCAGAGAAAGCTAGTTCTCAGCATGCCAAATGTTCTTTCATTGATAGGATAGCTGGACCTTTTTCTGCTGTTAGTCATTTCCTTTTAGTTTGAATATCTGTGTACATTCAACTGTTTAGGATATTTCAACAAGCCTCTATTGTTAATGTAATTTGTTAAAAAACATTCAGCAGTATAATATATTTTTGTTCCACACAAGCATATTCTGTTAAGCCAATGCATCACTGCTATTTTAAAAATATATCACACTGTTATTATGATTACAGACCTCTGTTACTATGAAGAAAAAACAATACTTTTTGTTTTACAATATGTCGCGTGAGCACATTCTTGTTATTTCTTCCTGCATTTGCAGACTCTGTATTTTTATGCTATTCCTAAAAAAATATCACACTGTCAGTATGAGAGGCAGCAGTTTTACCAATGCATTCTGTTACTGTGAGACCAAATCACATACATAGGTTCATAGGTAAGTACTAGGCTATCTGCCCAAGGGCATTTATAAGCCTAGCCAGAGTGTGTCAGCTTTCTCCGCCCCATTGATTAATTAACTGAGCCTCTGTCAAGAAGAGCCAATGAAGTGATCCCAGGGGTGTATTTTCTGTTACCCATCCACTCGTCAAGGTTTCTCTTGAAGAGTGCTAGTGAGGGGCTCTGCCTAATGTAGTTAGGAATTTTGTTCCAAAGCACGGGGAGTTTCTGTGACAGGAATCTATCCTTCTAGCATGTTCTATTTATTGTTGTGGCGAGGTTTAGCCCACTAAAGTGAGTGGCTCGCAGTGACTTGGATTTCTTTAGGTGGAGTATGTCCATCAATTCTGAGTTGGACATGGCTTTACAAGTCAGGTAGAGATCACCTCTGAGTAAGCGATATGCCACTGAGTACACACGGAGTTTTTCCAGTCAGGCTGCATAGTACATATGTTTGAGGCCAGTAATCCTCTTGGTAAGGTACTTTTGTGATCTTTCCAGCTGTTGGAAGTGTCTTGTGAGGTACATCCCAAATGGGGCATTGTACTCTATGATGGATCTGATGAGTGATGAGTAGAGGGGCACTATAACCTCTTTATTTCTAGATGTGAACCCTTTAGTAATTAGATGGGCTACATAGAAGGATTTCCTAACAACGTTGGCAATATGATTGTCAAAGGAGAGATTACTATCTACCTGGGTCCCCAGATCTCTTATTACCTCTTCTGTATTAAGGGGGCTGCCACATATGTGGTAATTCATGGGTGTTTTTATTTTTCCAAAATGGGATGACTATGCATTTTTTGGCATTTAGCTTGAGACCATGACTTTGACACCAGGTGTCCGTCTCAGTAAGGCCCTTTTGGAGAATGTCAGTGTCAGCCGGAGAGTCAGTTATGGCTCCCAGTTTGCAGTCATCGATGAACTTGGTTAGCTATAGCCCTCCTGTGTTTGCCTGTACTTCTGAGAAGTATATGCCGAACAGTAGGGGTCCCAGGACCGAGGTCAATGTAGGCTGTGTGAACCATGGTCCCCTCATCTATGGCCTTGGTGATTGTCTCGAAGAAGTCAACCAGGTTTAGTAGGCATGATCTGCCCTTAACAAAGCTGAACTGGGTCGGGTCAAGTGTTTGGAGGTTCCCAATGTCTTTGTTAATGAGTTCCATGATGATGCGCTCCATAGCCTTGCAGACCAGGCTAGTCAGGCTTATGGGGTGATAGTTACCAGGTCAGTTGTGGCCCCTCCTTTGTGGAGCGGAATAACTGTTGCTGTGCGCCATTCTATGGGCATGTAGCCTGTGGAGAGGCTGAGGTTGAACAGTGTGTTTAGGTGGGGGGGGGTTAGTTCGTTCTGTAGTTCATGCAAGACGCAGCCTGGGTACCATCTGGCCCCATTGACACTGTGCTTTTGGCTTTTGAAAGGGCTGTTTTCACCTGTGCATCTGTGATTTCCAGGACACTACACTTTTCTGGTATTGTTGTGGACCCTTTTGGGAGTGAGAGGGGGTGAAGTTTGCACTGAATCTATCTGCCAGGATGTTGGCAATATCAGTAGGTTCAGTATATTTTGTGCTATTTTGCACTAGCTCAGAGCATATCTGTGAGTTGCCACTTAGATTCTTGACATAGCTAAAGAAGGCTTTGTGGTTATCTTTTGAATCCTTGGCTATTTTTCTTTCAAAGTTAGCCTTGGATGATTTTATGAGGGACCTTAGTTTCTTACTGGTACTGATCAGGGATGTCTTTCCTTCTTGGGATTTGCTTTTATTCTGAACTAGTTTCCTCCTTCTATTGTATAGCCTGTTTATGGCAGGGGTCCACCAGACTGGTTTCCTTCTCTTAGGGGAGTGAGTCTTGGTTTTGCTAGGGATGGCACGATCCATGCATCCTTGTAAGTGCTCATAGAGTGCATTTGTAAAGATTCCTGCATCTTGGACATTGTTATCCTTTAACATGGAGGCTATAAAACTTACCACCTCTGTCTTAAGTAAGGTGAAGTTTGCTATAGAAAAGTTTTTCACTGTGGTTTCCTTGGTTGGGGGTGGTAGTGTGATGTGGACATCCAGAGTGATTAGTTTATGGTCTGATCTAACCAGTGACGGGTTGACCTCCGGTGCGGAACACCTGTCGCTCATGTTGGTGATAACCAGGTCTAATATGTTTTCACCTCTGGTAGGGGAGTTTACCAGCTGAAACAGAGCATTTGAGTTGATAAATTCCAGGAAGCGCTGGACCTGGGAGTTTGTACTTGAGTAGTTTTCTCAGTTAACGGTAGGGTAATTAAAATTGCCCAATATCAGGGTGTTCAGTAGGACCTTCATGTTTTCCAGTGTCTCCAGAAAGGCGGAGTGGTGGTCCTGGGTCATGGAGGGTGATCTGTAGCAGGCCACAATTTGCATTGCAGATTTGCCTGATGTTAGTTGCACATGGATGATCTCAGAGGTATCATGCTGTGCCACTAACCTGGAGGTGTAGGTATCCTTGATGAATATGGATACACCCCCTCCTTTTGTGTTTCGGTCCATGTTCTGTGGCCTAAATGTGTGGTATGAATTGTAGCCCGGTAGTGCTGGGGTGCTCTGTGGAGCCTTGAACCAGGATACAGTTACTGCACAGATGTCGACGTTCTCCATACTGAGGAGTGCTTCGAGCGTGTGCATTTTGAGATTTAAACTCCTGGCGTTGAGTAGCATAACCCTCATTTTTTTATTTGTGCTGTTTATGGAGGTGGGTTTGACTTTTGAGCCTTGCCTAAAAAAGGCACTATGGGGGCAGCAAGAGCCTTGGCCAGTATTCAAAAGCCTAGGGGTGACAGATGCAAGCCGTCTCTTGTGAAGCAATGAGGCTTGTCGAGCATGTCAGCCCAGGCTGACAGACACTGGATTCCCTTTGAATGACACCAGAAGCTTAGCCAATTGTTGAAATTGATATTTTTTCTTTATACTGCAGTATCATTCTTGGTGAGGGCAGGATGCTACTCAGGGTCAGGGTCATACCTGCAAGGGCTACATGATCAGAGAGCTCTTCCATGTCTCTTTTCATGTAGTCCAGGGAGGTACGTCTCAGGTCATTCACACCAACATGAACAATGACAGAGTCATATTTGTACTTGTTCTGGAGTGACCCGAGTGCTTGTTTTATGTGGCAGATTCTGGCTCCCGACAGGCAGCTAACAGTAACCTTCTCCTTGTCCAGCCTAGTGAGTGGGACGTCAGTGTGCCTGACTATAGAGTCACCTATTACTAGTGTGTTAGGTATGTCATTTCACCTTAAGGGCTTTGATTGTGCAGCACACTGATTTTGTGTTTTATGTTGTCTGGGTTGTGATGGGAGGTGCAGGTTTTTTGGGTGTCTGCTTTGGAGGTCTGTGATGCTTTTGCAGGTTTTTATTTAGAGCCCCCAAGTATGATTTTGTGTATTTATGTGTATTTTTTGCCAGTGCTGGTTTAGTATGTCTATGTGAGGCTGGAGGTGTGGTGCAAGTGTTAACCTTCCCATGACTGCCTGTTCCAGTCTTGGGTGGAGAGATCTTAGCCTTCAATTTAGCTATATAATTGCATCTCTCGCATATGTTAATGTTTTGTGGTAGGAGGAGAGGGTTGTCTGTGTACATGAGGCAGTTGTAACATTGCCTCAGGATACCCAGGTTCACCAGCTGGACTGGAGAGTATACCTGAAATTTCCCTTTGGTCATGCCTGAATAGTAGAGTGAGCTGCTTAGTCGCTTGGTTTGTGAGGGGTGAATAATGAGCCTTGCCCTGCTGGGCAATCAAGTGTCAGGGTATATCAGTGCTTGCTATTAGGTCTGAGCAAGTGCTGGACTGTAGGATGCTTTTTAAGTACTTAGGTTGAGAGTTAGACTACTTTCAAGGGAAAAACAAGAGGAGACTTGGTGGAGCCAGGAATAATTTAGCCTTAGCTAACCGTCGCTGCCCGGACATGTAAAACTGTGCAAATGCAGTTTTTACAGCAGGGAAATGAAAGAGATAGAAATTAGTCCAAAATGGCCTATAAATTACTAACTTCTGGGCTGGAACCACTCTTCCAGGGACAGATGGCTGCTCAAAGCTCCCTCTCTCACAGGTGAACAGAGAAACCTCCTTCTATCCAAGTAATGTATGGGCAACTCAGAAAATTGTAACACAGCCCTGAATTTAGCAATTTCCTGAAAACTGGACTATACTAGCTTAGAAAGGTGGGAAACAAGGATTTTTTTTAAAAGATAAGGCAGAAACAGTAAAAAAATACACTTAAAACAGCTTTAAATGACTACAAACAGTAAAAAAATACACTTAAAACAGCTTTAAATGACTACAAGCAATCGGAAAAGGCTTTTAAATAAATTACCCAATTAACCAGTAATAAAATCTCAAAACTGAGCCCTGTTCTTGTAGTCTTCAATCAAACAAGTTCTAACTGTACACCCCTACCGCTGGGGTGCAGGGGAACCTTCTCCAAAAAGAAGGCCTGGTTAGTCCTCAAGTTATACAAATAAAGCTAGATTCAGCAGGCCTGAATCTAGTTTATGCGACAGCAAACAAGGCACACCAATTTCAGTAAGAAAGTTCAAATATGCAGGCACTATAAGCCTCCAACCAGAAATTCCCAGCTCAGAAGGGCAGAGTCTAGCCTTTCCTCCCACAAGAATGCAGACCACAAACCTTCTTAATGTAAAATGACTGGTCTTTAGCCCAGTACTTAAACCAGAACTAATACACTTTTAGAATAACATACACTGAACCTTCAATCAGCAGTTCCCAACTTAGAAGGATATAAGCTACCTGTCCTGCCACAACAGTGCAGACCACAAACCTTCTTAATGTAAAACAACTGGCCTGAAGCCCAAATGCTTATAGGTTCATAGGTTGATACTAGGCTATCTGCCCTAGGGCATTTATAAGCCTAGCCAGAGTATGTTTGGCTTTCGCCACCCTTTTAGATTAGTTGACTGTGCCTCTGTATAGTAGGTCACAGAAGGTAGCCCTTTTAAGGTTTGTTTACTGTACCTCTGTCAAGCAGCGACACAGAAGAGATCCCAGGGGTAAACTTACAATCTCCCATCCATTCGTCAAGATTTCTCTTGAAAAGGGTCAGTGAGGGGCTCTGCCTGACATGGATTGGGATTTTGTTCCAGAGTGAGGGGAGCCTCTGGGTTATGAATCTGTCCCTCCAGCATGTCCTATTTTTTTCTGTTTTGAGGTTCAGGTCCCTGGAGCATGTAGCTCTAAGGGATTTAGATTTCTTGAGGTGAAGCATGTCCATTAATTCTGGGTTGGACATGGCTTTATATTTCAGACACAGATCGCCTCTGAGTAGGCGGTACGCAACTGAGTAGAGCTGGAGTTTCTTTAGCCGAACTGCATAGGGCATCTGCTTGAGCCCCTTGATCCTCTTGGTGAGATACTTTTGGGGTCTTTCCAGTTGCTGAAGGTGTCAGGTAAGGTACATCCCAAATGGGGCATTGTACTCAATTATGGGCCTGATAAGTGATGAGTAGAGGGGCACAATGACCTATCTTGATCTAGATGTGAACCCTTTCATGATAAGGTCTTTATAGAAGGCTATATAGAAGGTCTTTCTAACCACTTTGGCAACGTGATTTTCAAAGGAGAGATTGCTATCTACTTGGTCCCCAAGTCCTTATTACTTCTTCCGTACTTAATGGATTACCACCTATGTGGTAATTTGTGGGCACTTTGTTTTTTCCAAAGGGGATGACTATGCACTTTTTGGCATTTAGCTTTAGGCCATGGCTCTGGCACCAGTTATCCATCTCTGTGAGACCCTTTTGGAGGATGCTTGTGTCAGTCGGAGAGTCGATTATAGCACCCAGTTTGCAGTCATCTGCGAACTTGGTCAGCCATAGTCCACCCGTGTTAGCCTGTACCTCGGAAAAATATATACTGAACAAGAGAGGTCCCAGGACTGAGCCTTGTGGGACACCACTTGTAACTGGTTTAGAGTCTGACATGGCACCTGCTATTCTGACCATGTGGGTTCTATCCCTGAGCCAATTTGCAACCCATCTTGTGACATAGGGGTTGATATTTAAGCTGGTGAGCTTATTTATGATGCCCGAGTGGGGTATTGTGTCAAAGGCCTTTGCAAGGTCCAGGTAGGCTGTGTGGACTACCTTCCCTTCATCTATGGCTTTGGTAACTGTTTCAAAGAAGTCGACCAGGTTCAAGAGGCAAGATCTTCCCTTAACGAAGCCGAACTGGGTAGGATTCAGTGTCTGGAGGTTCCCAATGTCTTTGTTTATGATTTCCATCATGATACATTCCATAGCTTTGTAGACCAGGCTAGTCAGGCTCATAGGGCGATAGTTTCCGGGGTTTGTTGTGGCACCACCTTTGTGGAGTGATCCCACTGTTGCTGTATGCCATTCCTTGGGAACATATCCTGGAATAAGGCTGAGATTGAACAGTGACTTTATATGAGGGTTTAGTTCTTATTGGAGCTCGTGTAAGACGCAGCCCGGGACACCGTCTGGTCCCATTGGTGCTGTGTTTTTAGCTTTGGAGAGGGCAGCTCTCACCTGTGCATCTGTGATCTCAGGAAGGCTACACTCTGTTGCGATAGACATTTGCTCTTTTGGGGGGGAAGGGGGGGAGAAGTTTGCACTGAACCTTTCTTCCAGGATGTTGGCAATGTCTGTGGGTTCAGTGAATTTTTTGTCATTTTGCACTAACTCAGAGCATATCTGTGAGTTGCCTCCCAGGTTTCTGACATAACTAAAGAAGGCCTTGTGATTATCTTTAGTGTCTTGTGCAATGTTTCTTTCAAAACTGGCCTCAGAAGAATTTATGAGGGATCGTAGTTTCTTGCTAATACTGATCAGTGACGCCTTCCCTTTTTGGGATTTTGCTCTGTCATGTAGTAGCTTTCTCCTTCTGTTGTATAGCTTATTTATGGCCGGGGTCCACCAGACAGGTCTCCTGCCTTTGGAGGAGTGAGTCTTGGTTTTATTTGGGATAGCATGCTCCATGCATTCCTGTAGGTGTCCATAGAATGTTTTTGTAAAGGATTCTGCATTTTGGGCTGTATTGTCCACTGGCCTGGGGGCTTTGAAGGATTCCACCTCAGTTTTGAGAAGTGTGAAGTTTGCTTTTGAGAAGTTCTTCACTGTGGTTTCCTTGGCTAGGGGTGGGGATGGAATATGGATGTCCAGTGAGATTTGTTTATGGTCTGATCTTACCAATGAGGGGTATACCTCTGGTGTGGAACATAGAGACCCCATGTTGGTGATGACCAGATCTAGTATGTTTTCCCCTCTTGCTTAAACCAAAAGGCTTAGAATGATAGTTACACCAAGCAGTAATAAATACAATTGAGTACTTTTCAGATGATGCAAAAGCAAAATAAAGTAATAAAGTAGGAAGAAACACAAATACAATAAAAGCAGATGAATAAAGTGCAAACATTTTTTTTTTTTTTTTGAGTGAGCAAATGAGATGGGCCCAGGAGGAGTATCCAAATACAAATTTACAAGAGGGGCAGGCAGTTTCAAAGCCACCAAGATTAACACCAAAACAAAAGCAGGGAGGGTGGATGGGGAACTAACTGAAAAAAACAGAGCCACAACTTCCAGCTAGATAGTATTCAATGCAACACAAAAAATCAATTTATATGCTGTATTATTTGAAAAAAGTGCAGATAAAGATTTACTTAAATTCACTTATACATCCAGTTGATTGCAGGTAGGTCTTAGCTGGCCAAAGCTCATAGTTTAAGCAGAAAATAATCCAAAATGTACCACTCTTATAAGGCAGAAACCGAATATCAATGAAGTGAAACTACCCCCACTTATCACTGGCTATGCAGGAATTCTAACGAGCACTAAATTCTAACAAGCATTAACTGAAAAAGCAGAGCCACAACTTCCAGCTAGATAGTATTCTATGCAACACAAATACATCAATTTAAATGCTGTATTATTTGAAAAATGTGCCACTTCTATGAGGCAAATCCAGTTTTACTTTATATAATTCTATCAAACATCCTACTCTGCTTTACTAGCAGGGTTAAATTTTCCTGATGAACTTATTCACTAATAGTATTTGTCCAATAACTGAATACTGTGGTTCCTTCTGTGCATCTGTAATCATACATTTGCAGGATCTTGAGCATTTTTATCATGCAGTTAGCATGGCTCAGATATTTGTCATATAGCAAGAGACTTTAACATCCATGTCTCTATTCTATTGAGTATAAATTATTAAGGGGGGATTTACGCACAATGCACACATGTCTAAATGACAGTACTATGGCTGCTGTCTTAGATATTGAATTTATTAAAAATAATGTCCATAACTAAAGTACTAATTTCACTACCAGGTTACCTTCTGTTAGTTTTTTTTTCCATCAAAGAGCAGGAAAGCATGGATTTCTTGGCCCTTACACATCACATGTTTCTCAGAGATATTTATAAAGATTTACTTATTGAATTCCTGGATTAAGAATATCAGTTTTGCACTGGGGTCTTTAATTAAGCAAACTCATTAAAGGCCCATATAGGCCTCAAGTTTGGATACAACATCTTTAAATTATTAATGCACTGCCACTACTCAGTAGATATTGAATTAAAGAAGAATATCAGTTAAATGGTGACTCAGCATACTGCTTTTAAGTTCTGAAATGTTGGATTGTCATTTTTTATAACAGCTGTGGTTCTCTAAGATCCTTAAAAGAAGTACCAACAAACCGATTACTTTTCTCTCAGCACTGAAATACATCATTTTAGATCTTCATTTAAAGATAAAAAATGCAGTTAGTTTAAAATGTAAAATCATAAATAATAGCCCTTGCAGTTGTGTCTGTCTCTGCTTTACCATGCTGTATAGCATCAAAAATGTACTTTGATGTTAAATACTTGAATCAAATGTTGAGAAACACATTGTGAAATACAGAAGAGCTATTAATGTCTTTAACAGCAGTTAGGCATTTAAAGCACTTGTTAAACAGACTGCATTTTTAAGCGTTTGTTGTTGAACTGCTAAATGGAGGGTCACAATGCTGGTAGGTCATTCACCAGGTTTGATATGCTAATCTTTCAAGGGGCAGGCAAACTGCCCTTATTAAAACTGAGGGTCCAGAATTTCTGAATTCATTAAATAGTGTGTAACTGCTAATGTACTTCCAGATCACTGTTGCAGTATTCATCACTTCTGCAATCTCCTGCCAAGGATAGCCCAACATCCGACCAGTATACCAAAACCTTTATTACATAGGAGTATCATATGTCAGATGTATGCTCCCTGTGCAGGGCATAAAGGTGAATATGTATGCTCCCAACCCAGAACTTACTTGGCACCAGTCTGAATGCCATTATCAAACATCAGTCTGAATGCTCTTCACTGTGCTGGTTATACCAAGCCTATGCTTTCAGATAAGTACCCCTTTGGGATTCCTTTTTCTTCCATTTTATAGTGGGTTACATGTCATCTAAGAAAGGGCCCAGGCAGCACTGGTTCCTCCTCTTTTTCCATCTGGCCAGGGGTGATCATCGCAGTTTACCTCGCTGCATGGACCTCCTCACACAGGAAAAAAAGGATCTCTCCTTCATCCTCACTTGTCCACTCTTTAATTGACACTTTGGGTGATAAGGTTTTGATTCCTTTCTGACATAAATTTTCTGAGGGCATGCTTAGGATCCTACAGGAGAGGACACCAGGAAACCCAATACCCGAAAATTATATATGTCCAAGTGGAAGAGATTTTCTGTCTGGCATCTTAAACATTACCAGGATCCCTTTCCAGTGGGGGGTACCCTTTGTCCTTTTCTGCCTGTGTGAACTGCTAAATGCTGGCTTGGCATATTCTTCAGTGAAAGCTCACTTGTTAGCAATTTCCACTTGTCTGCCACTGAATCCTCCTCTGGCCTCTAGATTTGAGGTAAAGCAAATTCTGAAAGGTGTCCTTCATATCAGACCCCCAAAAAAGCCTATTCCTCCTCCTTAGGATCTTAATTTTGTTCTTGAAAAACTGAATCGGGTTCCTTTTCAGCCTGCTGCTTTTTCTTCATTGCAACATTGCACCTGGAAGACTGTTTTATTGGTTGCTTTAACCTCCACTAGATGAGTATCAGAACCCCAGGCCTTGATGGCTATTCATCCTTTTTTGAATTTTCATAGAGTCAGGGTGTCTCTCTATACAAATCATTCTTTTATGCCCAAGGTGGTTGATGAGTTGTGCTTTAATCATTCTATCTGGCTTCCTTCTTTTTTCCCTTCACTGCAGTCTGCTAGTGAGAAGGTTCTTCATACCTTCAATTTTCATAGACAGCTCAGATATTATTTAGAGAAAACTAAAGCGTTTCATAAATCTAATCAACTTTTTCTTTCTTTTCTTGCCAAGACATTGGGTTTGGCAGTTTCTAAGCAAACCATCTCCTCCTGGATTCCCAAGGTTATTTACTTTTGTTGTACTTTTCATGGCAAACAATTGTCTGCTTCTGTTCACGCTCATTCTACTAGGGCAGCGGCTTCCTCGGGGGCTTTCTTCAAGGGTTTGGACACTAGCTCTATCCTTGGAACTGCTACTTGGTCTTCTGTTCACACACTCACTAAAAATTACAAATTGGATATCATTTCCAGAGCCAGGGCAGGATTGTGGAGGGCTTTTCCTTGTCTTTTACCTCCATACCTTCGCAGTACCTTTTGTACTCTTCTAGAGGTGATTAATACTGTAACAGTGATATGGAATGACATAGTACAGTTGTGTAAAATCTTACCATAATAGTGGATGTCCTTCTTTTCACTGTTGCAGTATTCACATCCCCCCTTTTCCTCTTCTTTTTCCATGGGTGGTATTTTCTTTCTTCTCTTTCTCTTCCTTCTTTTTTCTGGATGTACAGGTTCTCTTTTCCACTGGGGGTTCTGGTTCTACTGGGGCAAGTCAGTTCTGGGTTGGGAGTGTACATATGTCACCTTTATGCTCCTACACGTGCGTGGCAAGCATACTTCTGATGTACAGTGCTATTAGGTAATAAATGCTTTGGTATACTGGCCAAACACTGGACTATCCTTGCCAGGAGATCCCAGAAGTGATCCATACTGCAACAGTGAAAAGAAAGACATCTACTGTTCTGGTAAGATTTTACACAACTGTACTTTCCTACTCTTTTGCTGTATGCTTGTTACAACTTGCTTTGGCTGTAGTTTACATTCATTATTTGAAGCAGTACCGTTTAATATGTTGGTAACCTTGTCCATTACCTCACCAGTAGCATGTGTCCAGTGCGTAGCAACCATCACATTGTTTCTGTGTTAAGGCAAGAGAGGAAGAATTTTGTATAATCTGCACATAAACTGTACAGTATATATAAAAATATTGGATCCATTTAAGAAAAAATAAGTTATGAAAGTGTTGGTTCAAGTTGACTTTAGTACATGGCCATGCCACTTACAATGTGAAGCATTAAAACTGTGTCTTTTGTTGCTTTCACTTATTTAAAGATATGGACTGAAAGAAAAAAATGGCAGGACCTGCTACAGTGTGTCTCAAAACATGGAGACTGAATAGCCGAAAAAACAGGCTTACATATACTAAGTCTGAGGTGGCCATTTCCTCAAAATATTGCTTTTCCTCCAAGGTATGGCAATGTTGGAGTTGGTATTTATAAGTTTGGGGGGTGCAGATGATGTTTTAGATTCATTTTTCTCCTGCATTTTTAATCTTTTTTTCAATGTTTTGGCACTGAACATCTTGTGTGCTGGCTTTTCTGTAGGTAGCAAAAAAAAAAAAATACTTTTGCTTAAAATTCTTATTTGCCAGTTTTACTTTTTTCTTCATTGTGACACTGAATAAGTTGTATTAGTGTGAACCCATAACAAATAAGAGTTACTTAAAAGAAGACTGCAGCTTTTTTTTTTTACCCTTTGGCTTCAAATTGCAGTTGTCTCTGAGGCAGCACCAGACTGAAAAAGTAAGCTCATAACTTGGGGATCTGTCACAGCTGGTAGTACTTCCTAATACCTAGTGTAACTATGATTATGCTACAGTAGCAGATTGGCTGGATTGGATTCCCTCAGCTTCCACTAATATTTAAGCAGTCACATAAGAGTAAAGTTCTTGAGGTCATTTCTGCAAAATAGGCTAACACTGGGTTGGTTTCCAACATAACTACTGCCATGCAGACAGTTAGTGTGCCATCTCATAGAGAGTAGTTTCTAAACACAGCCACAGCTACAGTAAGGAGTCTATTTTATTGCTAGGCCACTGATGCAGATTTTGGATTTCTGCCTGTGATGTCAAGACCTGGGTTCATGAAAGGACTGAAGCTGCTGCAAAGTCTGTCCAAGTAGGAGGGTTTTGGGATGCTGCAGCAGTACCTCTGACATTTAACAGAGCTTTGAGGAGTTACTAATAATTGGGCAATTTATAAGGGAGTGTTCGGAGAGCATATGGAACTTGCATAATTTTGTACCCTGGGACAGGAGAAATATAGAAAGATACAAGACAGCATAGGCCTCCTGGCTTCAAAGGAGACCACCGGCATGTTTTTTTAAGTCACAAACTATGCACAGACCTATACTGACTAGCGAACAGGCTGTCTTTTTCTAGGAGAATTGCCTGTTTTGGAGCAATCCAGAGAAACATGGATATGTGCATGTAAACGATGGATAGCACAGACATTCAGGTAGAGAAGTTAACATTTTGTAGTCATAAGAAGGTGGAGCTTAAAACAACTACCCACCATAAGTTAAGGCATCTGTCATCATTTTCCCTGCTTGTTGTTACTATCATTTTGGTACACAATTAATAAATCTTTAGACATAGTGATATCTGCAATGCTTTTGTTAAGTACTGCCACTATTGTACTCATTGTGTTAACATCTAAACTTCAGTCTGTATCTGATATTATCACATGATTTCTGCATTCTTCATTTTCACTGGTTACTCTGCAGCAGGTTAATCAGTGGCCAAACAGTATACTTAGGTATAGTCTCTCAAATCGTTTCTAGGACTGCCACCTTTTAAATGCCCAGAGGGACAAATACAAAATTCTACAGGGGAAAATGTACCTGCATCTAGCAAAAAGGACTATATCTTACTTTTTTGCCAAAATAAAACACTAAAATCTCACCCTTGTAGAATTTGTATGGTTTCGGTTTAGTATAATGTTAAGGTGCTTCAGATACAAACTTAGTTCTTTATGCAAGTGTTAGCGATACATTAGGAAATGTTTTTTTTTTTTTGTTCAAAGTTTTCTAATATCAAAGGATATTTGTCATTTTTCTAAGGATCATAGTTACTTTCTAGGCTATTGACCCGTGAGATTCTTTAGAAGCCTAGTCATATTTTCCCATGAAGTTTTTAGCCCTTATATTTTAAGTACAAATACTCCAGAGATGAATATAATATTTATTTGTTGTCCTTATCCAGGAGGGATAAGGATGCTAAACCAGGGCTGAATTTTGTACCTATCCATTTATCCAGATTGCATTTGAATAGTGTAAGTAAAGTACTTTGCTTATGTGGCATAGACGACAATTCTAAAGAAGCAGTACTTTCTATGTTACATATTTATCCCCCCAACATGTTCTATTTATGTGGCAAAAGAGTTTTAGATCCCTTGAGTAGCTGTTTATGCCTTCATTGGACCTTTTGTGTATGTGAGGTAGAATTGAGATGATAGGTTCTGTTGAGGGTCTGCATGTGAGGCAGAGATTGCCTCTCAATATCCTATATGACACCAAGAAGAGGGACAAGGCTTTGAGATTGTCTCCATAGTTTATATGATATAGATTTTTGATTTTCTTAGTAAAAAAGTGTTGTGGGAATTTGAGCTGTGTCAAATGTTAAAGAGGCACATACTGAAGGGGATATTATACTCAATGATAAGCCTAGTGAGTGCATAATATAGTGGAATAATCACATCCCTGAACCTACACATCATACCTTTGGTGATAAACTTTACAATGAAGAAGCAGTGTCATGCAATCATGGATACATGATGATTGAAGGATAGCTCATTGTTTACATAGGTTACGAGGTTCCTAATGCCAAGGATATATTGTTAGGGGTGTGTTGTCAATGTGATAGTTATGATGGATCATTTTCTTGCTGAAAAAATGTAACACATTTCTTGGCATGCAGTTTAATCCATAATTTTGATACCAGCTATTGGCTTGGGAAAGGCTCTCTTGGAGAATATCAGTGTCCTCTGAGGAGTTAATGATGGCACCAAGTTTACAGTCATCTGCAGACTTGGTCAGCTATAAACCTATACAGTAGCTTTGACCTCTAAAAAGTAATGCCAAAGAGGAGTGACCTAAGGACTAAACCCTGGGGTACACTCCTAGTGACTGGTCTTTTGAATGAGCTAGAACAGCCTACCTTAATTTCAATGGGTTATATTAGTGAATCATTTTGCTATCCAATGAGCTACACAGGGATTGACATTTAGCTGGGATAGTTTATCTATAATAGCTGAGTGTGGGATGGTGTCAAATACCTTTGCAAGGTCTAGATATGCATTGTATACTGATCAGCTCTCCTCCATTGCTTCTGTAACTTTTTCAAAGAAACCAATCAGGTTAAGTTGGCAGAATCTGTCCTTAACAATAACAAACTGGCTTGGTCAAGAGTTTGTAGCTTATCTAAGCCCTTATTTATTAATTCTGTAATGATCTTTTCCATAGCCTTACTGTCATTAAAAAAAAGCCATGCTCCTTGGATCACAGAAAAAAAAACTTGCCATAGTGGAAAAAACTCATTGTTTTAAATCCTGCTGGGTAAAGCAAACAGGAGGCAGTTTCTCTTTTTAAGTATTTTTTCAGAATATGGTTTTGTTCATTCTTTTTTAATACCTTCATTGAATTATCACTTGTGACATAGGCAAACTTACAGTTATATAAAAGTAATCATACCATATTAACAAGTTCACATTTACAAACATTATGCATCACATATATTGTTACATTTTCTGAAGTCTAGGTAACATTAGATAAATTATTAAATTCCTGACTTCTCTTAAATCCCATGCCTCAGCCAGAACATTTTGCTGCATGTATTGTTCCCACAATTTCCATTTTTTCTATGTAATTTGTTCCTACCATTTTCTAAATATTCCACCTCCTGTTCTTTTGTCTCTGTTACAAGATTCACCACTTCAGTTATAGCTGGTTTAGATTTTAATTTTCATTTTTTATAGTAATTGCTTTTTTGGCAGGCACCAGAATTAAACGTAACAGGGCTTTACTATGCCTAGGCAATTCATATCCGATATTCCAGCTCAAAAAATATTTTCTTAGCTCCACTCATTTTCTTGCCCAGTATTCCTGACAAAGTACTCTCCAGGGAATTTTTAAAGTCTGCCACCTCATTACAGTCCCAAAGCATATGTTCCCAGTTATCTCTTTCTTCCCCTTCACACCTCCAATATTTGTCATCTACCTGAGGAAAAATTCTTTGGAATCTACTTGGGGTGTAAACGTATCTATGCAAAAATGTATAGGAAAAGTCCTACATCTTTTAGACTTTGTTACATATTTGGGAGTCATGCATATGTCCTTCCCATTGTTTATTTGTGAATTGCATATCTAATCTATCTCCTTCAATCTTTTCTGATCTCTTCTGATTGATTCCTATAATTATCATGCAATATTTTTATATGCCCTACTAATTATATCTTTTTAACAGCAGCTTCTGTTCTAGATTCAGTTAAAAACTCAACCAGTTAAGGTCTTTCATTTAGGATTCCCTTATCCTTTTCTCTCTGTATATACGCTATCAGTCCTTGATAGGGAAGGCAGTCACTAGCCTGCAATCCAAATGTCTTCTCTGCCTCTTCCCATTCTATTACTTCTCCTCTAATTCTTTGTCCCCAGTACCTTCTTTCCTTAACCAGCTTCCTCCAGTAAATTCCAACCCTCTCTTGTGTATTCTCTGTACCCTTAATTGCAGTCATCCTTTTCAGCAGACTCTCCTTTCTCCATTCCCATGTTGGCCTATTTCTTAGTATACTTTCTAATACTTTATGAATATAATACTCTGTATGACTGTTGTTATTCTCCATAAGAATCTGCATCCAAAATCTTATTATTTCCCCCCTGCTTCATCATCATCCTTTTCCACTTTGAATTGTAGCTTTCTCTTTGTGTTATGTATAAGAGACTTAACTGTGTATCTCTAAAATATCCCTTCAAATCAGGTAATGCTAAACCATCTTGCTCTCTTGGGGGGGTGCTCATCTTAATCCCACTTGACTCTTGCCCTCTTCCCCACCCAAATAAAACCCTTCAACTCTTTATTAATTACTGTCCACAACTTCTTCTCTGGTTGATAAAAATATGACTGACCTATGTATAAAAGTAATTCGACTAAAAACATTTTTACTGTTTGTATCTTTCTATACATATCTATAGGCAAGAGCTGCCAGTTTCTCAATTTTTGTATAATATTTTATTTAGTCTCTTCCCACCTGTCCTTAGCTGCTATAACTGAATCATTTTTAATCCATACTCCTAAATACTTCATTTTATCATGTCTTCATAATTATGGGTATTGCTGAAATAATTCATGCGTGGTAGCCTTTGTTTTATTCTCATTAATTTTATATCCTGAAAAACATGGAACTGTCTCAGAATATTCCACCACATTGAGATGCCCTTTTCTGGTTCCATCAGGTACAAAATATCATCCAAAGCCAACTTTTCTTGAATACCATACCAATTATATCCTTGAATTTCTGAGTCAATTATTTTCTTTGCCAGTGGTTCTGAATATAATGCAAATAACAAAGAAGAAAGAGGACAACAGGTTCCTCTGTTTAGACAAAACTTATTATAGAGGAATCCTCCCACTTTGATTTTTTGCCTCCTATATCCTTTAGTTAACCTTATTATTGTATCAGGAAATGCAAATCATTCCATAGTCATAAAATCCCAGC
Organism: Protopterus annectens; assembly: GCF_019279795.1. Classification (NCBI taxonomy): domain Eukaryota; kingdom Metazoa; phylum Chordata; order Ceratodontiformes; family Protopteridae; genus Protopterus; species Protopterus annectens. The sequence goes on along the minus strand of NC_056742.1, from coordinate 279,256,172 downwards.
TTACTCTGTTGAATGTTTTCTCTGCATCAAGATCTACAACAGCAATATTGTCTTATATTCTGCTTCCCACTGGATCATCGTTGTTCTAATAATGTTGTCAAATGTTTGCCTTCCTCCACAAAACCACATTGGTCCATATCTATTAATTTTGGTATCACCTATGCCATTATTTAGCCATTATAGATATAAACACTTTATAATCATGGTTTAGAATTGAAATGTGCCTACATGAAGCTGGATTTGATGGGTCTTTACCATCTTTAGGTATTACAACCACTGTAGCTTTTGTTCAGGATTGTTGGTGCTTCCCCTCCTTTTAAAATATTGTTAAACAAATTCTTCCAGATCTTTATCACTTTCTTCCATCCTTACTTCCGAACTTCTACTGGAATACCATCTATTCCTGGAGACTTTCCTGCAGGTTGGTTATACATCACCATTTTCTTCTTTTCTCCTCCTATCTTAGCTGTTAGCTGTTGAAGTTCATCTTCCTCTAACCTACTTAATTACATCTTCCATAAATATTTCCATTAGTCCTTTTCCTAAAATATCTCTAATACCTCTACAAGATACCTGCTAATTTTTCCTGATATAGGCTATCTTAGTTTGGCAACAACCCTTTCTACTTTCTGTTGCCTAAGTCATTGTGCCAAATTTTTTTTGTTTTCTGGAGTTATCAAAATACAATAATCTTTCTAAACTCATGCATATTATCCAGGTGCTCCCTTATTTTCTCTTTAGCACTCTGCAATTGTACCTCTTCTCATTATGTGAGATTCCCCTTATTTTATAATGCTTTAATCTTTGTCAGTCCATCTAAATAATTCTTATAACTTCCTAACTAGATCTCATTTTCTTTTATTTCTAACCTATTTCTAAACTCCGCTTTCATTAAATATTTCTCACCAGCTATAACTTCTGTAGTACTTTCTATCTTCCATAATAACTCCCAGATAACTTCAGCTTCCCATTCCTTATATTCCTCTGTTTTAGCAGGTAGGTGGTAAGTGCCAGTGTCTCGTCTTTATTTCATTACCCTGCATTTTATCTTAGTAACTCTCCAAGTTCCTGCTACTGGATTCATGTCTTTCATACCAAATATTTTCATAAAATTCTTCAGAATTCTGCCTTGTTTTGTTATATTGTTCCTTCTAGCCCCCCCCCCCCCAGTTACATCATCACTGCTGCAAATCAAATTCCAGTCCCCACCTATAAGTAATATTTCCTGCTAAAAGCTAATTATTTCTCCTGATTTTTTAAGCTCCAAAATAGCAGTTTTAGATGGAATATAAATAATTCTTTGCCAGTAGCCCCTTACTACTGTGCATCTGCTATTATTATCTCTTTGTTTCCTCCTCTACCACTACTGGAGTTCCTCTAGCAATTAATATAACTACTCCTGTTTTCCTTTCTCTCTGATATTCTGTAAAATATCCATCCTGAAATCCTTTCTTTATCAAATTCGCATGCTCATTTCTTTCCAAATATATCTCCTGCAGCATTGCTACTTGCACTCTGCATTTCTTAATATAATTTAATTATTCCTTCCTTTTTGTCTATACCTGTAAGACCATTCAAATTCCAGCATAATATGGAAGGTGTCGTCATTATGATAAGAAGTCATTACTCCTTCCTATAGGTTCATAGGTTCATAGGTAGGTACTAAGCTATTGGCCGTAGGACCTATATAAGCCTAGCCAAAAAGGTACCCTGGCTTTCGCCACCCAAGAAAATTATTTTCCTGTACCCCTGTCGAGCAGAGCCACAGAAGTGATCCCTGGGGTGAATTTCCTATCTCCCATTCAATCATCAAGATTTTTCTTGAAGAGTGCTAATGAGGAGCTTTGTTTGATATAGATAGGCAGTTTGTTCCAGAGTATGGGAAGTCTCTGGGACATGACTCTATCCCTCCAGCATGTTCTGTTTATTGTGGTGACAAGGTTTAGGTCCCTAGAGCGTGTAGCTCGGAGGGATTGGGATTTCTTTAAGTGGAGCATGTCCAACAGCTCTGGGTTTGACATAGCTTTGTATATTAGGCAGAAATTGCCTCTGAGTAGGCAATATGTGAAGGAGTAAAGCTGGAGTTTTTTGAGGCAGTCTGCGTAGGAAATCTGTTTGAGGCCGGTAATCCTCTTTGCGAGGTATTTCGGCAGCCTTTCCAGTTGTTGTAGATGTCTTGTGAGGTGCATACCAAAAGGGGCTCTGTATTCTATAATGGGTCTAATGAGTGATGAGTAGAGGGGAACAATGACCTCTTTTTTCCTCGATGAGAAATCTTTTGTGATGTGGTGTGCCACGTAGAAGGATTTCCTGACTACTGTGGCGATGTAATTATCAAGGGAGAGACTGCTGTCCACCTGTGTCCCAAGGTCTCTTATCACACTTTTGGTGTTAGGTAGACTACCACCTATGTGGTAGCTCATGGGTACAGAGTTTTTACCAAAAGAGATGACAATGCACTTACTGTCCACTTGTGTCCCAAGGTCTTTTATTATACTATCGGTGTTAAGTAGACTACCGCCTATGTGGTAGTTCATGGGTACAGAGTTTTTATCCAAAGGGATGACAATGCACTTTTTGGCATTGAGGTTGAGGCCATGGTTTGACACCAGGCATCTGTCTCAGTGAGGCCCTTTTGTAGGATGTCCACATCATTAGGAGTTCCGATTATGGCTTCTAGTTTGCAGTTATCTGTGAACTTCATTAGCCAAAGACCTTCTATGTTAGCCTGTACTTCATAAAAGTAGATACCAAACAGGAGAGGACCCAGGACTGAACCTTGTGGTACTCCACTTGTCACTGGTCTGAAGTTGGATTTGGGTCTAGGTCACGACAGGCACAGTCACAGGAGGACTTGGAAGAGGAACCCCCTGCTAATGTCCCTGTAGGCAGATGTTGGTTAAGAGACAATGCATAGCACATTCACTGACAACCTGGGGAATTAGGGACTAGCACCTTACTCCTACTCACATAGAGATAGTAACAGTAATGCCAGCCAATGCCCACATCCAGTAACTATCCATGTATCGGATGTATACTGCTTGCATCACATAGAGTCAGCCCTGAAATACAGTTCTGCAAACTGCTGCACTTGCAAGGTAAGTCAATAACCTACACTGCATTATAGTGGATTGTCATGTTAGGTCATTTTTAGCTATGGGCTGGGTACAATATGCAGGCATCTACAGTGGCCTATTTGGACTGACAGTACATCTACATAGGACTGCTGACACCCATTCAACTAACATGTCACCATTTGTATGTGGTAGGCCTCATGCATGGAATATTCTTGCAGTCCTACTGCAACAGATTACTGGTATATCATTCAAGGGACATGTTGAACAGAGAGGTTACATGATATTCAGACTGTGTGTCTTAGCAGAACATGTGTGTTCATAGGTTCATAGGTGAGTAATAGGCTAATGGCCCTGGAGCCAACACAACCCTAGCCCAAGAATAGTCCCAGTCATTCTGTTGCCGGACATTAGTTCCTTGTGCCTTTATCAAGCAAGGCTGTTGAAGTGATCCCCGGGGTGCATTTCCTGTTACCCATCCACTCATCAAGATTTTTCTTGAAGAGGGCTAGTGAAGTGCTCTGCTTGACATGAATGGGGAGTTTATTCCAGAGTATGGGAAGTCCCTGTGTTAGGAACCTGTCCCTCCAGCACGTTCTGTTTACTGTGGTGATGAGGTTGAGGTCTTTGGAGCATGTGGTGTGGAGGGATTGAGACTTTTTCAGATGAAGCATATCTAGCAACACTGGGTCAGACATGGCTTTGTATGCCAAGCAGAGATCACCTCTAAGTAGGCGATATGAGATGGAGTATAGCTGGAGTTTTTTTGAATCTGTCTCTATAGGGCATGTGTTTGAGTCGTAGGATCCTCTTTGTGAGGAATTTTTGTGACTTCTCCAGTTGTTGTAGGTGTCTAGTGAGGTACATGCCAAATGAGGCATTGTCCTCTATAATGGGTCTAATGAGGGATGAGTAGGGAGGGATTATGACTGCTTTCTTCCTGGATAAGAAACCTTTTGTAATGAGGTGTGCCACACAGAAGGACGTTCTGACTACAGTGGCAACATGGTTGTCAAAGGAGACATTGCTATCTACCTGTGTCCCTAGACCTCTTATCACACCATGGGAGTTGAGATGGCTACCGTTGATGTGGTAGTTCGTGGGCAGCATGTTCTTCCCTAAGGGGATGATGAAGCACTTCTTAGCATTGAGCTTAAGACCGTGGTTCTGGCACCAGTTGTTGGTGTCTATGAGGCCTTTTTGTAGGATGTCTACATCAGCTTGAGAATCAATAATAGCTTCCAGTTTGCATTCATCCATGAATTTGATTAACCAGAGTCTCTTGGTGTTGGCCTAAACTTCAGAGAAGTAGATACCAAACAGAAGATGACTCAGGACAGATCCCTGCGGGACTCCACTTGTAACCTCCCTGTAGTCAGATTTGGAGTCCGCTACTTTCACCATGTGGGTTCTGTCTGTAAGCCATTTGGCAACCCATCTTATGACATAAGGGTTAATGCCTAGGCTAGTGAGTCTGTCAATGATCCCTGAGTGGGGGACGGTGTCGAAGGCATTGGCCAGATCAAGGTAGGCTGTATGGACTACCTTGCCTTCATCAACTGCTTTGGTGACAAATTCAAAGAAGTCTATCAGGTTGAGCAGACATGATCTGCCCTTCACAAACCCGAACTGTGAGGGGTCCAGGGTTTGAAGGCTCCCTATATCCCTATTTATGAGGTCCATAATGATGCGCTCCATGGCCTTACAGATCAGGCTCATCAGGCTGATGGGGCAGTAGTTTCCAGGGACAGTAGTCACTCCCCCTTTGTGAAGTGGAATGACTGTAGCAGTGCGCCATTTGGTGGGAATAAAGCCTGAAGTGAGGCTGTGGTTGAACAAGGCACTCAGGTGTGGTGCCAGTTCCCTTTGTAATTTGTGTAGAACACAGCCAGGTATATTATCAGGTCCCATGGAAGCTGTATTTTTGGCTTTGGATAGTGCGGCTTCTACCTGTGCAGCCATGATATTAGGGATTTGGCATTTCTTGGGTATTGGGATGGGCCCTTTATGGAGAGAAGGGGGGTAAAGTTTGCACTAAACCTGTCAGCCAAGATATTGGCATATCTGTTGGTTCAGTATAAGTGGGGCTGTTGTGCAGTAGCGCAGAACACCTCTGCATATTGTTATGCAGATTCTTGACACAGCTAAAGAATGCCTTGTGGTTATCTTTAGCATCTGCAGCAATTTTGTTTTCATAACTAGCTTTGGAGGATTTGATGGGGATCTCAGCTTTTTGCTGAGACTTACAAGGGAATTTTTCCAGTCTTGGGACCTTACCCTTTTCTGCAACGTTTTTTTTACCTTCTGTTGTAGAGTTTGTTGATGGCAGGGGACCACCAGATTGGCTTCCTTTTTTTGGAGGACAGGATCTTGGTTCTGTTTGGTATGGCCTGATCCATGCACTTGTGTAAATGCTCATACAGCACCATGGTGTATGATTCAGCAGCCATACATCCATACCCCATTTGCATGGAAGACATGAAGTTAGACACTTCTGTCTTTAAAAGCTCAAAATTGGCTTTGGAGAAGTTCTTTACTGTGGTTTTCTTTATGGGGGATGAGGGTGGGATTTGGATATCGACTGTGATTAACTTGTTGTCAGATCTAACCAGGGAGGAGTTGATTACTGGTGTAGAGCAGTGGTCCCCAATGTTTGTAATGACCAGGTTGAGAATGTTTCTAACTCTGGTGGGGTGAGAATGAGTTGGTCCAGGGCATTGGAATTAATGAATTCCAGAAGTCGTTGTGTAAATGAGTTGGAACAGGAGTCATTTTCCCAGCTAATGGAGGAGTAGTTAAAGTCTCCCAGTATAAGGGTATTTGGTTGAACCTTAATGCTTTCCAGAGTGTTCAGGAATGTGGAGTGGGAGTCTTGTGACATTGTGGGGGATCTATAACAGGCTACAACCTGGATGGCAGTTTTATCCAGTGTTAGTTGTACCTGTAGTATCTCTGATGCATTATGTTGGGCAACCAGCCTGGAGATGTGTGTATCCTTTATGAAGATGGATACACCACCACCTTTGGGGCTTCAGTCCAGAACTCCTTTAGGGCTTTGGTCCAGATTTAGGGGCCAAAAGGTGTGATATGCAATGTAGACTGGTAGCGCTGGGGTACTCTCCGGAGCCTTGAACCAGGTCTCTGTTACTGCACAGGGATGGATGTTCTCCAGTTTAAGAAGTGACTCGAGTGAGTGCATTTTGAGATTTAGCCTTCTAGCATTGAGTAGCATAACCCTCAGGTTGCGTTTGCTTGCAGTTGTTATGGTGGTAAATTTGTCTTCAGGGCATTGCCTACAAAAGGCACTATAGGGGTGGCAAGAGCCTTTGCCAGTATCAGGAATCCCAGGGGTGACAGATGCAGGCCATCTCTGGCAAAGCATCGAGGTCTGTTGATCATGTCATTCCAGGCAGACAGATACTGGATCCCCTTTGGATGACACTAGAAACTTAGCCAGTTGGTGAAGTCAATCAGTTTCTGCTTGTGCTGTGGTATCATTCTAGGTGACAGTAGGATGGTACTCAGGGCTAGGGTCATACCTGCCTGGGCTAAAAGATCTGAGAGCTCCTCCATGTCTCTTTTCATGTAGTCCATGGAGGTACGTCTTAGGACATTCACACCAGCATGGACAATGACAGAGTCATATTTGTACTTGTTATGGAGAGACCCAAGTGTGTGCATTATGTGGTGAATCCTGACACCAAACAGGCAGCTGACCGTAAATTTCTCCTTATTCAGCCTAGTGAGTGGGACATCAGTGTGCCTTACTATTGAGTCACCTATGACTAGTGTATTGGGTAAAATGTTTTCCCGTAGGGGCTTAGGTTGAGTGGAACACTGTTCATGTGGGCTGTGTGTCTTGAGAGTTGTGTTTGGATGAAATGGCTGCTTGCATTTCTGCCTCAGAGGTCTTTGTTGTTTGGGAAGATTTTTATTGAGAGCCTCCACTAAAGTGGGTGTGTGTGTTGTGTTACTGTGTGAGAGGTGTGGTGGTGTGTGATCTGGGGAGCTATGTGTTCTATGAGGTGTGATGTATCTGTTAACCTTCTCCTCTTGACTGGCTAGCCCAGTCTTGGTTTGAGAGAGTGTGGCCTCTAGTTTGGCTATGTACGTGGATCGCTCACAAGTGGATGTGTTTGGAGGTAGGAGCAGAGGGTTGTCTGTGTACATGAGGCAATTGCTACATTACCTCAGGATAGCCAGGTTCACCGGGTTAATAGGAGAAAGTGTAGGGAACTGAACTTTAGACATGCCTGGATAGGTGCTTAGTTATTTAAGTACTGGAGCTGTTTTCCTTCCTTTTAAGTACTGAAGCTGTTTTTGTTTCTTTTACGGATGTTTTTTAGTGCTACTAGCAGTTGATATGCTTACAATAACAGCTGCAAGAGGTTTTGAGCAAGTACTGGGTTTAGAGTTCTGATTTAAGTGCTCAGAGATAAAAGCTAGCAAGATCTAAGGGAAAATTTGAAGAGCTGACTTTAAGGCACCAGTAATAGTTTACCCTAGCTTAGTGCCTCTGCACAACATGCAAACCATGTTACCTCCCTCACCCCCAAAACAGCACTATCCCCATATTAGTTCCATAACACTAATGGTATGCTGTATGACCTCTCACACAGTTAGTATGCCACACAGCATCAGTACTGTAATGCACGATCTGGACACACATTTTATGCGTAACTTAATTGGGAATAGCAAAGTACACGTTTATGCAGGTGATGGTGTGATGAATGATTCCTTGCTCATGTAGCAGCTTCTGTGGCTCAAAGGACTAAGGCAGGTAGATAGTGTGATGGTGTCCAGGGTGCTTATCCTGAAATATCCCATTATGTCACATGTGAAGTAGCAGCATGTAAATCCTTTTACAGACTCTCTCTCTGTGTGCTATACTAGTATGACTGTATTTCACATATTAAATACACAAGTGCATCTGTGCCATCTTTCTAGGACCTATTTAAATACTCTTTCAGTACTATTGGATAAGGTATTATCAGAATTGTAAAGGCTGGGACTTAAAACCATATATCACCATGTGTATGTAGAACATACACCTAGTAGCTCCTGGAATATGATGTAGTATAACAATATAATAACAGTTGTGTAATAACAGTTGTGAATGAAAATTGTGAGCTGTATGGAATTGACAGAGCCATATGCAATACACTGAGCAATAAATCAAAACAACCAAGTATTGATGCACTCTTAATAATGTGGATAGCTTCATGGCGTAAATATAGGATATGGCAAGTATCATACAGCAATTGGTCAATTCATATCTGTGGTTACAGTCAGGGTGCCCTGCAGGGAGCTGTACTAGGGCCAAATTTGTTTACATATCTCTGTATACCTATCTTTGTCATCACAGTTGTTCTACAGTCTCTAGGCTTGAAATTGGGTATACTATTTAAATGTGTTACAGATTTGGGTTTGTCTGCAGAATAACTTGGTCACATGAGCATCAGATTATGTTAAATACATCAGAAAGTAAGCATATGACATGTGGAAGACAGAAATAGAAACATGAATATTACTTGCAGCACACAGTGAATGAAACAGTAGATTCATTAGAGGAACTGGGTATATAGGTGGATCCAGCCTGGAGTTTTCAAAATCACATCAGAATCCTGGCCTGCAGTACAGCTAGGTGTGGGATGGAGTCAGTTTATGCAACAGTAACTCCCAGGTGTAAGCAGTGCACCTCCAGCTTGTGAGTTACTAAGCAATGTGCAGACATGCCAAAATGCCACTGAGCATGCTCACACACTTAGATAAGCAGAGTGCAACTCTGTTCCACCTCATGCAAGTTTGTTTACAGAAATATATATTTCTTAAATATTTGTATATTTATAAACAGATTTTATATATATATATATATATATATATATATATATATATATACATATATATATATATATTAGGCACTTTATAGTGCTGAAAAGGATTTTTTGCATTTGCTGGAGATGAAGTGCATCCTTTGATCATTGTTCCTTGGAGGTTTTATCCAGTCTGGCTGTATTTTACGTGCTGTTGGTTAGCTTTTATATATATATATATATATATATATATATATATATATATATATATATATATATATGTGTGTGTGTGTGTGTGTGTGTGTGTAGTGTGTAGTGTGTATGTCTGTATTGCCCTACATACACAGATCAGAGATAGTAAAGCTGCACTATGACACTTATACAGTTGGATGAAGGACAACAAGGAAAGGCTCAACATTACAGAATGCACTTACAGAAACTTGCAACTGCATAGAGTAACATGTGTTGCAATCTTAAGAGTATTGGTATATCTGAAGTTCACAGTCATGGTAGTCTTCACCCATCATGTGTAAATGATACCACATTTGACAGCAGAATACAATGTACTGTGAAACACACATAACCATGAGTCATACCTGTGTGCTTGCAAACAGCTGGATAGTGGTGAGTCATACCACGTCTCCCTAACAGGCCATGTAAAACCCCCGAAATCTATGGCATAGTATATGAATACGTACATATATTGTGAAGTCATATGTATGTATCTACACCAGCAACAACATCCACATTCACCACAGCCCTCTTGTGTCTGCTTGATTTCACCAAACACACATTAACAACAGAGGAATTGCTATAATGTATTATGTTGTGTGCCCACTCATTCATGGGGTAAATATACTTTTGCCACAGGCCTGTCCATACAAATGCAAACAGACACATATGCCCAACACATGTAACGTTGACACATAGCTAGGCAAAAAACAGTTCTCTGCCTGTTACGCTACTAGCTGTAGTTGACAGTAGGAAGCTGTGTGACTGTGCAGGTCTCCAAACCTGTTAAACACAGGGCTTGTTTATGTTTTGTAGGATAACTTCACATTTGCAATATCAGATGTAAGATGTGGTGTGTGTGATAAGTGCAGTGCTCTAAAACTAGATAGGTAGGGGTTCTAATCTCACTCTAGCCCACTTTGTGTGCGTGCAAGTGTGTGTGTAGGTGCATCTCCCCACAAGAAAAATGTGAAAGCAAAACTGCAATTGTTCTGCATTTTTTGGCTTTTGCACTTGATGCAGGCCTCCAAACCCTTGTCCTCTACAAGGCCTGCTGATGTCATCCACCCTAATAGTACCTGATGCCATGTCATTGTCAGATATAAGCTGTGGTGCATGCGATAAGTACTGTGATCTGTAGTGTGTACAGCTAGATAGGTGGAGGTTCTAATCTCACTTTAGCCCACGTGTGTGTGTGTGTGTGTGTGTGTGTGTGTGTGTGTGTGTGTGTGTGTGTGTGCATGTGTGCATCTCCCCAAAAAACAAACGTGAAGGCAAAATTGCAATGGGTCTGCACATTTTGGTCTTTGCACTTGATGCAGGCCTCCAAACCCTTGTCCTTCACAAGGCCTGCTGATGTCATCCACCATAAGAGTACCAGATGCCATGTCATTATCAGACTTAAGCCATGGCCCATGTGATAAGTACTGTGATCTGTATTGTGTGCAATTAGATAGGTAGGGGTTCTAATCTCACTCCAGCTCACTTGGTGTGTGTATGTGCATCTACCTATAAACCAAGTGTGAATCCCATAATGACTTAAATAGCAGGAGGGTTTTGCAGTGTTTTTGGCCTAGTAGGTGATGCAGGACTTCAACCTCTTGTCCTCTACAAGGCTTGCTGATGTAATCTACCATAAGAGTACCCAAAACCATGTCACTGTCAGACGTAAGCCATGGTCCGTTCAATAACTACTGTGATCTGTAGTATGCAACACTAAATAGGTAGGGGTTCTAATCTCACTCCAGCTAATATTTTGTGTGTGTGTGTGTGTGTGTGTGTGTGTGTGTGTGTGTGTGTGTGTGTGTGTGTGTGTGTGTGTGTGTGTGTGTGTGTTGTGCACATGCATAGGTAGTGCTAATGTTCTAACTGCATCCATTTTGGTCTGTATGGATGTTGGCCAGTGTTTTACATCAGCCTATGGTATCATAGTATCATTGTAATGTACTAGGCTAATGGCCCTGGGGCCATTATAATCCTGGACAAAGTTGTACCCTTATTAACATGATCTACAGCAATTGCCCCTGTCCAGGAGGTACACAGGTGGAACCACTGTGGTGTCATAACAGTTACCCATCCAATTGTGCAGATTGGATCTGTAAAGGGCCATTGGGGGCTCTGTTTGACATGAAGTAGAAGCCTGTTCCAAAGTTGTGTTAACCTCTGGTAGACAATTATCTCCCTCCAGCAGGTGTTAGTAATGCTACATACCAGGTTAAGTTCTTAACTGTGAATAAATTGGCTGTCCAGTTAAGTTATGCAAGAAACTGCCTGGTATGCAAGGCAGAGGTCACCTCTGAATAGTCTGTATGACAAACAGTAAACTGAAGGTGATTTCAGGCAATGCCCATGGGACAGATGCTGAAGATTTGAATCCTCTTTGTGAAGACCCTTTGTGGTCTCCCCAGTTGCCACAGATGTTTGGACAGGTACATAACAAATGCGGCATTACACTCATATATTGACCAGATGAGGGAAGACTACATGGAGGTTATAAAATCTTTTACCAGAGAAAATACCTTCACATATTACATGAACAACATAGACTGCCCTACACTCCACTGTGTAGACATGATGATCCAAGTTAAGGTAGCTGTCAACATGTGTCACCAGGTCTTTCACCCCTGAATATGTATGTAAGGTGTTTCTTTTGCTTTGATGCTTAGTAGGAACACCCCTGCTACCAAAAGGTGTGAAGATACATACATTTGCATTGACTTTACAGCCATGTGTGTGGTATAATCATCTGCTCATGTAACACCCCCTCATGTAGGATGCTGCCATGATGTGGAGATTCTATGACCGCTCCTAGCTAGCAGGCATCATGAAACACCGTCAGCCACAGACATTTATGTTGTGCCTGTACTTTGCAGAAATGGATTCCAAACAGTAGAGGTCACTGGACTGAACCCAGTGGGACATCACTGGTTACAGCTCTGCTTTTGGAGATATAGTCCCCTATTTTGACTATATGAATTCTTATCAGTGAACCAGTTAACAACCCCTCTAATGATATAAGGGTTGACGCCTAGTTGGGTGAGATTGTGGATGATGCCTGAGTGGAGGATAGTGTTAAATGCCTTTTATAAGTCCAGGTAGTGTGTCTGTACAGCTTTTCCATCAGCCAGACCCTTGGTGACTGTCTCAAAGAAGTCCAGGATTAACAGGCATGATCTCACTTTGACAAATCCAAACTGAGTAGGGTAAACAAACTGAACATTACCTACATTCTTGTTGATTATGTCCATGATGGTCTGCCCCATGTCCTTGCAAATATGGCTAATGAGGATGATAGGCATATAGCTTCCTGGGTCAGTGGGCACACCACCTCTGTGCAATGGAATAACAGTGGCTGCTTTCCAGTCAGCTGGGACAAAGCTGGTGGTTACATTATGAATTCAAAGAATTCTCAAGGCTGTTACAAGTCCATGCTGGAGCCCATGTAGGACACAGCCTGGGATGTGGTCCCATAAATGCTGTGTTTCTGTCCTTAGAGAGACCAGTTATGACATGCTCTGCAGACATACAAGGTAGGGGACAGGTGGTAGGGATGACATGCTGTATGTGTGTTGGGGACAGGGGAGTGAGGTTTCACAAAACCTGTCAGCTAAAGGGTCAGATATGTCTACAACACCAGTATATGTGGTATTATGACAGATGAGTTTGGCACTAATCAGGCCCTTTCCTTTTAGGTTACAGACATAACTGTAGAATGCCTTGTGGTTGTCCTTTGTGGAGGAAGCTAATTTGGACCCATATTTTGTTTTAGAGGACTTTGCATCACCTCTTATCTGCTTGTTCATGCTGGTGAGGTAGTGTTGCTAGTTCAGGGGTTCCCTCCCTCCTACTCTTAGGGTGCAATGTCTCCCTTTTATTGTAAAGCTTGTTAATAGCAGTCATCCACTAGGCAGGGTTGTACTTCCATGAGGAGCTTGATATACACCTATCAGGTACAGCCAATGCAATGCAGTTATACAGCTGTTTGTATAAAGCACTGGTGTAGAGTTCAGCATTGTTGCCAGTTCCTTCTGAGGGTGGACATGCAGTGAAGCTATTGATACCATCCTGTAAGAGGTTGTAATCGGGTCTATATCACATCATCGAATATGTGAATATCGAATGGTCACATGAGCAAATATTCACATACTTGAAGTTTATAAATTTTTTTTGCGGTACAGTGAAGATCAAGATTTTTGCCATTTCCTCACTGCAGTGCGATCTCGGACTAGGAATATATATTTAGTGGGGGGTGTGGGGGGGTGCAGCCCCCCACAATACCATTTTCGAGTACATGAATATTCACTTATGTGAGCGTTAAATATTCACGTATTCAATGATGCGATATAGATGCTTATAATCTGTTTTGTTGATGTTTATGACTTTATTTTCTGCAAGGGTGTGTGTGTGTGTGTGTGTGTGTGTGTGTGTGTGTGTGTGTGTGTGTGTGTGTGTCAGGTCTGATACTTACACTGAATGAGACCAATTAGTTGACAGAGCTCACCAGAGAGGAGCATACAGTGAGGATGCTATAGTGTTTCCCCGTATTAGTAAGCACACCATCCAATATGTAGGCTCCCCTTACAGAGTGTCAACCAGCTGGTCCAGAGCATTGTGGTTAATGAGGTCAAGATGCTTTTGTGCAAGTGACTCTGAGCATGACTAATATACCCAGTCGGTGGGTAGTTATAGTCACCCAACACCATGGTGTCAGGATGTATTGTAATAGACTCAAGTAGATACAAATAAGCAGAGTGGGTGTCCCAATTCATTGAGGGCACCAACAGCCTCTAATCTACCATTATTGTCTTTTTTTTCTATCATTATTGGAGCCGTTCTAGCAATTAGTATAAGTACTCCCCTTTTCCTTTGTCCCTGATATCCTGCTGAATATCCATTCTGAAATCCTTTCTTTGTCAAATTCACATGCTTCTTTCTTTCCCAATGTGTTTCCTGCAGTAATACTATTTACACTCTGCATTTCTTACTATAATTCAATACTCTTTCCTTTTTTGTGTGTAGCTGTTAATGTCATTTGCATTCCAAGATAAAATGGATAGCATAGCCATTATGATAAAAAGCTGTTGTTCCCAGGAATTATACATCAGATTTTTTAATGTGTATTTCCACCTTCCATGTTACATGCATCCCCATTAATTTCTTGTACATTCCATACTTGTAATTACTTGAATATGTGCCTACAGTCCAAACCACTCGGATTGTCTACAGGGCATCATATTGTATAACAATCTGGATGTATATGTATCCTTAATGAATATTTATATATCGCCACAATTACTTTGCATGCTATCAGTTTGAGGTCTGCATGTGTGTAAGGAGTTGTACAATGCTATGGTTGTGTTGCTATCCACAGTCTTGACCCAGGTTTCTGTGACTGCACAAATGTCTGCTTCCTCCAAGGTGAGGTCAGCATCCAGTGTGTAGAGTTTTGTGTTGACACTCTTCGCATGTAGCAGCGTAGCCTTCACGTTGTTTGTAGACGGGCATTTTACAGTGGTATTTTGTACCTGGGACATGACCTAAAAAGGGCACTAAAGGGGTGTTGACAGCTTTGGCCAGTAGCCAAAATCCCATGGGTGACAGATGTTGACCATCTATGCCAAGGCATCAAGGTGTGTTGAGGATGTCAGACCCAGCCAACAAGATAATGGATCCCCTTCAAATGACACCAGATGCCAGTATTGAAGTCAATCATTTTCATTTTGTATTGATGCATCATCCCAGGTAAAGGTAATAAGAAGCCAATGGCCTAGGGCATCCCTGCCTGAGACACATAGTCTGAGAGCTCAGTCATGTCTCTCTTCATACAGTCCAGAGAGGTATGTCTCATGTCATGCACAACAACAATAACTATGAATTAGTCATAACGGTACCTGCTGTTCAAAGACTTGAGTGCATGTGTGATATGCCGTATCAGGGCACCTCACAGACAGCTGACCATGACCTTTCACCTATATAGCCTGTTGGGAAGGACATCAATGTGTGTTATGACGTAATCACCTATGGCCAATATCTTTGATATAGTTTTTTGCCTTGAGGGTTTGAGGAGTGAATCAGTGGTGTGTGAACTATTATGTGTACTGTTCTGCAGAGGTAGTATTATATGTAGCATGCTTGTGTTTCTGTGTATGAGGTGTCTGGTGTACATGTATATTACTGGAAAGGAGCTCTGCATATGTAGGTATGTATATTGTGGTTTTGAGATGTGCATGTTGGCAACCTGCTCAATGTTGGATATATTATATGTCTGCAGTAAAGATGTGGATGTCCTTGCATGCACTGGGAATGTGTACAACTTTACAGTCATTAGTTTGCTCTTGCATGTCTAAAATGCCTGTCAAACAACCAGACTGCAACTGGATGATGTGTGACATGAGGAACACAGTGTTGTGTCCTGGGAACATAAATGTACAATATGATATTACTAGGACATTTGGGAGGAACAGCAACATTGCCCAAAGTTGGCCACTCCTCTGCAGTAAGCCTCACAGCCATGTCACCCAGATCACCACCATGATGCTCCTTAAGGGCAGGTTGCATGGTTTACTGTGAAACTTGTACCTAACATGAATCACTGGCACCGTGGAGCTTGATATAGCAAACGTAGGCATCTATGTCACCTGACATTCACCATTGTATTGTTATGCAGTAGCTGTGCTCCTTATCACCATTAGGTCAGTACACTAGTGAAGCCCTATGGACCTCAGAACCTATAGCATAAGACATGCAAATGTCAAATGACTGGTCTGGTTGTTAATCAAGCAATCTACCTAGAAAAGGCTACAAGATGCCTACACAGCCTTGCATCATGTGGGACAAGTGTGTGGATCAACAAACATGCTGTGGCCTGCTTCATATCTTGAGCTTGGTGCTAATGTTTTGCTTCATGTGACAGAAAGAGAATTTTATTTTATTTTCTTTATTTTACATTTGTTAACTGGGAAAGTCTGACTGGACACATATCCATTTTCAGCGGAGGCCCGGAGAGAAAAGCTCCAATAGCATGTCATAAAGAAATTACACAAGAATATAATACAGATATATAAATTCCATAGAAACATAAGTTATGTATAGATTAATAATTCTTTTAGTAAAGTCAGCATACAGCATTCTAGTAGTAGGGTTTATATAGAATATAAAATATAAACACACAAGAAAAAAAATGTTTCTTTCTAAATTATGAGTGCTCTCAATATTTTGTTACAGAAATAACCAGTGATTACTAAGCTTTACAGTGAAAGGAATTAGGGGACCTTTAGTAGAATCTTTGAACATGGTATTGGTGCAAATTAACCTGAGGAGTAGCATGAACAAAGCCAATTGTTTGAGAAGTGGGTTATCAGGAGTTTCTTAAATTGAATAGTGGAGGTAGTGGAGGTTATTTGGTTAGGTAGAGTTCCAGATTTTGGCAATAGTGCAGGCAAAGAGAGATTTTTGTGTCTGATAACACTTATTAGGTTCTGAGAACTAGATTGTAAGGCTCTGGTAGGGATGTGGGGGTTAATTATATTTTGAAGTGCAGTGTTTTTTTCTGGAAGGTAGAAGAGATTATGCGCTATTGTGAGTTGATTAAACAGAAGTAGTTGAGGTAGCTTGAGCTAATTGAGTTGGTTATGGGCGAGACAGTGGTGGGATTTGTATGAGGTTTCAGTAGCGAACTTGGCTATTTTGTTATAACAAGATTCCATTTTGTTCAGATCACTCTGGCGGAGATTAGTAAGGATGGGAGAGGCATAGAGAAGGATGGATAAGAGATGAATGGGGGCTTTGTATTCCAGCAGAGTGAGGCCGTGGTGAGACCAGTAGTAGTAGTAGCCAGGCAGCAGCAATTCTGGCGACTCCCCACTTTTAAGCAGTCACACAAGGTAAGTCTTTGTTTTCATTAGGCACTGCTTGATTAGTGTCTAACTTTAGAATAACTGCCTATATACTCCACCCTTAACTGTACATGGTATATACATTAGTTTCCCCTCCAGTGTTTGGCAGTGCTCTCTACAGACTCAGAAGTCCTGTGTAACATAAAAGCATTCTTCCCTTGGTGTACTCTAGTTCCTCTGTAGATGTAACACATCTGGGGATCAATGACATGTTGCCAGTACAGTTCTATGACAGGCTTACAGACATAATCCCATTCCTCATAACTATATTCCACTATATGCATCATGTTAGAAACAAAAATATTACATACCTGATGGAGTATAATACAGTTGTTTTGAAAACAATTGATATATATGTCTTGTGCCAACGAGTTCATAGGAAGTAACTCTCATGCACAATGGTTTCCCTACCCAGCAGTTTTCATTTTCAAGCTGTTCCTCATTAGCAGAAGATTGCCTCAGAACCAATCTGTGATTGAGTAATGCTAACTGAAGAATACACAGGTTATTTGCAGTGTAATCAGGCACTGATTTAAGCCCTCAGTGTAGAAGCCAACCCCTTTATCATATGATGGGCTGGAAATGCTGGGTAGAAATACTACGTCAGCACAGAGAGAATGTTTGTAGTAGATGTAGTAGATATTTCTTACATACAGTTATGTGTGTTCTACAGGCTGCAGCTGATGCTGCTGCCACAGGCAAGAAGCATAGTGAGAGAGGCTGCAGAATGTAGAGGGCAACAACATTTATAAGTAAAGGCGTGACCTCTGGCAGCTCTGATGTACAGCCAGAGGCAGACTGGGGGAATCCATCCCATAGGATATTGAGGTAAGTATTTAAGGTAAGCATATTAGCCAAAGGTATCATTAACAGAGTAATAGGCAACATATATGTTGTGTCCATCAACAACACAGGGGGTACATATGTCATTATGTAAACCATTTTGGCAAGTGCCAATCCATGTGTTACATTATGGTAGTCATTTAGAACATGTGTGCTGGCAGTCCTTGTTGATAGCAAGACCTCCATATGTGTATGTTAGGTGTGCAGCTGTGCTAATCTGTAATCTCATTAGCAAATGACTGTGTGCTGTAGTCTGATATTAGAGGGCCTCCTTTGCATTACCTAAGTTAAAAATCCCTTTGAGTGCATATTAGTGCATGACCTCACACTCTCTGCACTTTGTAGTATTGCTATAGGGCTATGTCATCTGGGTTCCTATCTGCAGGCCTTTGCTGTCCATCATTGAACAGCAGACATTCCATTTGAAGCACTGGGTGGATAAAAAGTGGATGACACAGTCAATCATTGCGTAATTCATAATAATGTATTTTAAATGCTACAACTATCTGGATTTGAACTCAGTACCATGTGTGCCAAAAAGTACTGTTTACAAAGCATTTAACAGACTGAGCTACTGCATCAGTAATACAACAGGTCTAGTTTTCAAGATATGAGTGCACACTTACAGGCTGTGACATACCTCATTTACATCCATTATTCTGTGTCTGGCTTTCTAGTGGTCTATTCCTGTAGAAGACTCCCTAATTACACTCCCATTTTTTCCATTACTCTTTAAGCAAATTTGCACGATGCTGCAAGATGCGTGGCACTGCTTGAACATGCTTAATGATTAGGTTCATAGGTTCATAGGTTCATACTAGGCTATCTGCCCAAGGGCATTTATAAGCCTAGCCCATAGTTATTTGGCTTTCGCCACCCCTTTAGTTTGAATAAAACTATGCCTATTATTTTGCTGTGCCTCTGTCAAGCAGTGACACTGAAGTAATCCCTGGGGTATATCTGCGATCCCCCATCCATTGGTCAAGATTCCTCTTGAACAAGGCCAGCGAGGTGCTCTGCCTCACATGTACCGGGATTTTGTTCCACAGCATAGGGAGTCTCTGGGTGATGAATCTGTCCCTCCAGCATGTTCTATTAATAACCATGTCAAGGTTTAAGTCTCCCACCCTTGTGGTTCTGAGGGATCTAGATTTTTGAGGTGAAGCATATTCATCAAATCAGGGTTTGACATGGCCTTATATGTCAGGCACAGGTCACCTCTGAGCAAGCGGTATGAGACTGAATAGAGCTGGAGTTCTTTCAGTCGGGCAGCATAAGACATATTTTTGAGACCCTTTATCCTTTTGATGAGGAACTTTTGGGGCCTTTCCAGCTGCTGCAGGTGTCGGGTCAGATACATTCCGAATGGGGCATTGTACTCAATCATAGGTCTAATGAGTGATGAGTACAGGGGACGATGACCTCCCTTGATCTAGATGTGAATCCCTTCATGATCAGGTGGGCAATGTAGAAGGTTTTCCTAACTACTTTAGCAACATGAGTGTCAAGCGAAGGCTACTGTCAACCTGGGTCCCCAGATCCCTGATGACTTCTTCTGTGCTCAGTGGATTGCCACCTATATTGTAGCTAGGGGTAACCTTGTTTTTCCCGAAGGGTATGACTATGCATTTCTTGGCATTTAACTTTAGGCCATGGCTCTGGCACCAGTTATCCATTTCTGTGAGGCCCTTCTGAAGGATATCTGTGTCAGATGTGTTTTCGACTATGGCGCCCAGTTTGCAGTCATCTGCAAACTTTGTCAGCCATAACCCTCCTGTGTTTGCTTGTACTTCAGAAAAGTAGATGCCGAACAAGAGTGGACCCAGGACTGAGCCCTGTGGGACACCACTTGTGACAGGCTTTGAGTCTGACATGGCTCCAGCAACTCTGACCCTGTGGGTTCTGTCACTTAGCCAGTTTGCAACCCATCTTGAGATGTATGTGTTTACATTCAAGCTGATGAGTTTTTCGATGATACCTGAGTGAGGTATTGTGTCGAAGGCCTTTGCCAGGTCAAGGTAGGCTGTATGGACTGCCTTTCCCTCATCAATGGCCTTGGTGACTGTCTCGAAAAAGTCAACCAAGTTTAAAAGGCATGATCTGCCTTTGACAAAGCCAAACTGGGTTGGATCCAAAGTCTGCAAGTTCCCTATGTCTTTATTTATGAGTTCCATTATGATCCTCTCCATGGCTTTGCAGATAAGGCTTGTCAAGCTAATGGGACGGTAATTTCCAGGGTCGGTGGAGGCACCGCCCTTGTGAAGTGGGACCACAGTCGCCGTGCGCCACTCCTTGGGTACGTATCCTGAGGTGAGGCTAAGATTAAACAGCTGTCCTAACTGCGGGTTTAATTCCTCATTGAGTTCATGGAGCACACAGCCGGGGACACCATCCGGTCCCATGGATGCTGTGTTTTTTGCTTTGGAGAGAGCAGTTCTCACCTGGGCGTTGGAGATGTTTGGGGGGCTACAATCCTCTGGTATAGATATCTCTCCTTTTGGGGGGGAGGGAGGGGGAGAAGTTTGCACTGAACCTGTCAGCCAGTATGTTGGCAATGTGTGTAGGTTCAGTAATCTTCACATCATTTTGAACTAATTCTGAGCATATCTGGGAGTTTCCTCCTAGGTTTCTAACATAGCTAAAGAAGGCCTTATGATTGTCTTTTGAGTCCTTGGCAATTTTTCTCTCAAAATTTGCCTTGGATGATTTTATGAGAGCTCTTAGTTTTTTACTTATAATGATCAAAGGTGTCTTACCTTTCAAGGATTTTGCTCTATCTTGTAGTAGCTTCCTCCTTTTGTTGTAGAGCTTGTTTATGGCTGGGATCCACCAGACTGGACGCTTGCCTTTGGTACAAAGAGTCTTAGTTTTGTTTGGGATTGCCTGATCCATGCAGTCCTGTAGGTGCTGGTAGAAGGCATTTGTAAGTGATTCAGCGGTTTGAGTAATGTTTACCACTGGCTCAGGGGCCTTAAAGGAGACCACACTAGTTTTTAGAAGTGTGAAGTCGGCTTTTGAAAAGTTTTTCACTGTGGTCTTTTTTATTTCAGGTGGGGGCGGGATGAGGACCTCCAGCGAGATTAGTTTATGATCTGATCTCACCAGTGAGGGGTATACTTCCGGTGTTGAACATTGTGATCCCATGTTCGTGATGATGAGATCAAGTATGTTTTCTCCTCTTGTGGGGATGGTGACTAGTTGTTCCATGGCATTTGAGTTTATGAACTCCAGGAACCTTTGGGCTAGAGTGTTTGGGCTTGAGTAGTGTTCCCAGTCTATATTAGGGTAGTTGAAGTCACCTAGTATGATGGTGTTTGGAGATACATTTATCCCCTCCATTGTTTTCAGGAAGGCCATGTGAGGTTCCTGAGTTTGAGAGGGTGGCCTGTAACATGCTACAAATTGCAGAGCAGTCTTGCCTATGGTTAATTGCACCTGGATGGTCTCCGATGCATCGTGCATTGCCACCAACCTTGAGGTGTGGGTGTCCTTTATGAATATGGACACCCCCCCTCCTTTCTTGGTGTTGTCTGGATTTTGGGGCCAGAACGCATGATATGAGGTGAAACCTGCTAGTGCTAGGGTGCTCTCAGGAGCCTTGAACCAGGTTTCTGTCACAGCACAGACATCGATGTTCTCCATACTGAGAAGGGCCTCGAGTGCGTGCATCTTGAGATTGAGACTTCTGGCATTGAGCAGCATTACCCTTAGTTTTTACTTTTTGTGTTCTAGGGTGGTAGGATTAGAATTTGAGCCTTGCCTAAAAAAGGCACTATGGGGGTGGCAAGAGCCTTTGCCAATATCCGGAAGCCTAGGGGTGACAGGTGCAAGCCGTCCCTTGCGAAAGCAGCGTGGCTTGTCCAGCATGTCATCCCAGGCAGACAGACATTGGATCCCCTTTGAATGACACCAGAATTTAAGCCAATTATTAAAGCTGATCATCTTATCACTGTATTGTGGCATCATTCTAGGTGAAGGTAGGATACTGCTCAAGGTCAGGGTCATACCTGCCTGGGCTACATAATCAGAGAGCTCCTCAATGTCTATTTTCATGTAGTCCAAGGAGGTACGTCTCAGGTCGTTGACACCAGCGTGGACAATGACTGAGTCGTACTTGTACCTGCTGTTGAGAGACCTGAGTGCTTGTGTTATGTGGCAGATTCTAGCGCCCGACAGGCAGCTTACTGTGACCTTCTCCTTACTCAGTCTGGTGAGCGGGACATCAGTGTGTCTGACTATGGAGTCACCTATGACAAGTATGTTTGGTGTTGTATTTGGCCTTAAGGGCAGTGACTGCTTTGCACACTGATTTTGTTGTTTATGTGTTGTGTGTGTGGTGTATTGAGTTTGCAGTTGCTTGGGTGTCTGCTTTGGAGGCCTCTGCTGTTTAGGTAAATTTTTACTCAGAGCCTCCGAGTATGTCTTAGTGTGTTTATGTGTTTGATTCAGTGGTGTGGTTGAGTTATGTGAGACTGGTATTGTGGTGTGTGTAGTTGCCTTCTCCTCCTGCCTGGTCTTGCCAGTCCTGAGTTGAGAGAGCTCAGCCTCCAGTCTGGCTAAATAGCTGCATCTCTCACAAGTGTTAGTGTTACGTGGGAGGAGGAGAGGGTTGTCCGTGTACATGAGGCAATTGTAACATTGTCTCAGAATTCCCAGATTCACCAAATGGGCAGGAGAGGACGCCAGCATCTGACCCTTCGACATGCTAGAAAGAATTATGAGTTGGTATGAGACAGAAAAGTAGTGGGCTTAGCAGGGAAGTGGGCACTCCTGGGGGGTTTTGCTAGTGAGAGATTTGTATAATATAGGAGTGCTTGACCTGCAAAGAGAATGCTTATAAGATAAGGGATATGCTTATAAGACAAGTGCTGAGCTTTTTGAGAAGAAAAAGCTATTTGGAACAAGTGCTGCACTTTTTAGTGTAGGTGTAAACTGTTTAGGTTCCTAAAAGAGCAGTTCTAAGGGAAAAATTGAAGAACAGACTTTCTGGAGCCAGAAAGAGTTTAACCTTGTTTAACCGGCGCTGCTTGATGCTGCTCTAGTGGCAACTCTGTGCTAAATCGCGCTAAAGCACGTTAAAGTGTGCTTGATAGCAGGGGCTGGAAAGAAGCAGGAATAGACCCAAAAGGGAAAATAAAACTACAGTTTCAAGTCAGCAACCACCTCTACGGGGGGCAGGGAAGCTGCTCAATGTTAGTCACTGCCACTGATCAACAGAGAGACCCTCTTTCAGCCCAAGCAAAAATGGCCTCACAGAAACTTTCAAACAGTTCAGGAACAGCAAGCCTGTAACTGAACTTTTTTAACTCTCAGAAAAGTGGGAAAAAGCAAGATTTTTTTGTTTTTGTTTTTACAGAGATAGCAGAGGTTCACAAGTAATATCAAGTTATAACAGTGCAGTAAATGACCCCACACAAGAGTGCTAGGTCAAGGACAGAAAATATGCAAGTTTTAAGAAAAAACAATTTAAAATTAAGTGCAAACAGGAAATTCAGCAAACAGCTTTTGGTTGTGCTCTAAATACAGCTACTAATACAGAAATCAAGTTTAACAAGCCAGAAAATGCTCAAGCTAGGCAGCTATGCAGAAAAACTTAGCAAATAAACAGAGAAAAAATACTTAAAATCTCAAAAGTGGCTCCCTTCTTCTCTCAGCGTTTTTTCCTCTTGGAGGGTGCTTCACCAACAGCCAACAAGCCTGAAAAGACGCCCAAACCACGAGGCAACTAGGTTTTAAGAGAGGAAGATGAAGGAGTTATGGAAATGACCCGTAGTGGCCAATAAAACTACAGTTTCAAGTCAGTAACCACCTCTACGGGGGGCAGGGAAGCTGTTCAATGTTAGTCACTGCAACTGATCAACAGAGAGACCCTCCTTCAGCCCAAGCAAAAATGGCCTCACAGAAACTTTCAAACAGTTCAGGAACAGCAAGCCTGTAACTGAACTTTTTTAACTCTCAGAAAAGTGGGAAAAAAGCAAGATTTTTTGTTTTGTTTTTACAGAGATAGCAGAGGTTCACAAGTAATATCAAGTTATAACAGTGCAGTAAATGACCCCACACAAGAGTGCTAGGTCAAGGACAGAAAATATGCAAGTTTTAAGAAAAAAACGATTTAAAATTAATTGCAAACAGGAAATTCAGCAAACAGCTGTCAATTGCTGTTTTGCTTAAACCACCTGTTTTAAATAACAGCTGTGTGGCTTGTTGGGTTGATGCACTGGTCTGCATGTGGAACAGTCCTGGGTTTGAGACAGGGAGCAGGTGTACGTTTTGCACATGATTACTATTATTTCATAGACATATATCAGTTTAGCACCATTTAGCTGATCTTAGCGATGCCGCGTGATGCACTGCATTGAGAAAAAAATCTTTAAAGAAAAGAAAAATGGGGAGATAGGACAGTGGTGAAATAGGGTGCAAGCAGGGGGAAAAACATAGTGAAAGGCAGGTAGGTATGTGTAGGAAGGGTGCAGGAAAGAACCATAACTATCCATTTCTTGTACAGCAACAACTGTGCATTTTAACAGAATTTGTAGATGACTTTGAGCTGTCACCCTTGGGGGGGGTGAGGACAACATAAGTGCATCGTCAAACCAATTGAACCAAACTCAGTGTGTCCAGTGAACATGTATGTGAAATGGAAAGCTATGTATGGAACGATATTTTTTTTGGGACAGGTGCCCATTTTTCTTGAAGGTGAGAGTGGAATGTTGGGGACGGGACATAGACATGTGTGGGGGAGGTAAGTTGGGAGGGTGAGGAAGCATTTGCAGACAGAGAAGACAACAGACAGGGTCAGTATGGGGCACAAGAGTGGTGTAAATGCCTTGGTTGGGGAGGGTGTTATGGAATCCCAGTCCCATGAGCAACACACATGGCAGCAGTGTGACTCAAGTCCTCACCCATGGGACTGTCAGCACTGCTCCTTCACTGCCCTGTGGTGGCAGTGGTGGATGCTGGTGTCTAGGCTGGGGCCACCCCACCAGGATGGACAACATGCTCTCCATCCGGCATAGACATGCACTGAGAGTTCAGCACAGCAACCCACGCACCATACCTGGGAGTTCCTCATGGATTATAAATTTACCCCTCCACCTCCACTACCAGAGTGGGGCCCAGCTCCAGCCTCTGGAGCAGAACTACCCAATACCACAGTAGTGCAGGGACAGCAGAGGGGACACCACCAGGCTGCGGCCCAGGCATGCTGAGCCCCGGTGTCATGGCCAGGGGAGCCAAGGTAGGGGGGATCACCGGGAACCAGTCTACCTTGTCATTCTGTAGAAAATAAATATAAACATAAGGCTAGAATAAACATAACCAAACAGATGTTAGTATTAATATTATAGAACATAATGAGTAATCAAACAAAATATGCAGGATTATAATAAAGATAACAATATTAAGTAACGTAAGTACAATTATTTTTAACAGCAGACCAATATGAAATTATACATAAGACCAACATAACAAGTTGTTAGAAAACTGCATATTAATATGAAATCATAATAATAAATAACATTAATAAATTAAAGAAGAGAAGGATTGGGTTGAGAGAGAAAAATACCATTAGTAACCTTGTAGGTAATATTACTACACAGACTACTACTACATACTACATACTACTACATACCTACAATGTCAGTTGGGCGTACAGTGAATGCAACTGCTGTTTAGATTAGTGATGGTGAACCTTTTGGGCTCGGCGTGTCAAAAATTTGGTAAATGCCTATCTTGACTCTGCTGGTGTGTGGTTAACATTGTCACCTCACAGCAAGAGGTTCTCCAGTTCGATTCTCGGCTGGGGTGCCTTCTGTGTGGAGTTTGCATGTTCTCCCTGTGTTCGCATGGGTTTCCTCCGGGTACTCCAGTTTCCTCCCACATTCCAAAGACATGCATCTGGAGCATTTTTCCCCAGGCCTCCGCTGAAAACAGGCTCTGTGGAACCTAGTCGGACATTCCCGGTCAACAAATGATAAATAAATAAATAAAATAAATAAAACTAAAGGAAAAGTCAGTGACTTACAGTAGAGAAAACAATATGCGCACTGATAATTGGGCTTAAAATAGTGCACCAAAAAATTGCCCTACTTTTAACAGTAATTTTGAATTGAACTGAAAAAAATATGGAACACATTGCATTCGATTTAACATCAATTAATGAATTTATTGTGCTGAGTTTTAGTAAATAAGTGCAGTGTCACATATTTCTTGTATTTTTGTTCATTCAGTTTCTTTGGGAGCTTGGGTGTTGGTGAACGCTGGTTTGTCACCCAAAGCATCATGGTGTGTCACCTTTGACATGCATGTCATAGGTTCGCCATCACTGGCATAGATGATGCTGCACATACATAGCTCTCAAGCTGTTAGCATGGGACAGTATGGGCTAAGCTGTAACACATAGTGGGATGAAGGCACACCTACTGGTACAGTTGAACATAGTGAACTCATACATTAGTAGCAAGGTGTTCTGATAATGCATTTGCCTCTGAATTGCTTTCCAAGAAATGTCACTTATCTGCTAACCAAGAACCAGAAATATGGAGGATTACTCATAACATTCCAAAAATCATGACAGTTATCATGACAGGTGAGAGGTATGTTCATGTATACTGCGTAGAGTGGACAGCTGTTGAATACTTAATTGTCTGCCATGGGATTAGAAACCACAAACTGTGACTCCAGGGAAAATGTGCACTGAATTTTACAATTGACTGCTGTCAGTTTACAACACACATTTTGTGACTAAAGGCATACTGCACAGTTATTTGAGAGAATCCTAATCAAAGGACAGTCCTCCTTTAAACTTTATTCCTAATGCACCTTAAAATCTGGCATTTATACACATGCATATCTATCTGGCCAGAACTTCAGCAGCCTTAGCCATATACCTTGTTTCTTGAGTGGATGGAATACACAGCATTATTTCTCATAAAATGGCATCACTCCGCAGTGGTGCAGCGGTAGCGTTGTTGCCTCACAGCAAGAGGTTCTCCTGTTTGATTCTCACCTAGTGTGCGGGGAGTGCCTTCTGTGTGGAGTCTGCATGTCCTCCCCGTGGGTTGAGTGGCGTTCTAAAAGACATGCGTGAATGGGCATGCCTTAGTTGAAGGTTGGGCATCAAGCTGGCAACTCGGCACCATGAAAATCTACTGCCAATCATTAGCAGAGCGGAGTTCTGCTGTGGCGACCCCTAACTGGGAAAAGCCGAAAGACAACAACAACATTTCTCATAAAATGGCCAGAACACAGGCTTAAACCTTACTGTGGGTATTGCACTACATTTATCAGGCAGTTTTTCTGCATTATTTATTCATGTCCCTTCTACAATTGACTGAAGGCAGGTTAGAACAGACACGCAGTGAATAACACAGTAGTGCACATTTAGTTATCTGAAAACAGTACATTTCACAGCACCATCACCCTTTAAAATGTATTGATTACTGTTGCTCCAAGTCTGGCATGTACAGCATGGATAGCTGTGTCAGACCTCTAAGAAATAACCCATAAACCTCGTCATTACTTGTGTGCAACTTACAGCATATCCAAAAGTCTCCCAACAAGGCAAAGCAAGACAGTCTGTAGATAAAATATCAAAGAACCCAAAAGCAGAGTAACACCGTAAGAAGGCACAACATGCAAACACGTAAATCCAAGTAAAAAACTCCTTTATTGTACAATGGTGAGTGCTTTCACGTTGAACAAAATGGCTTCATCACATAAGGAATGATGAAACTAAACATCTTATATACACATACATTGAAATCAATTACAATTCCCTCAAAAACCCTTAAAGGGACATGAACAAAAATCAGCCCTTGCCTAGCTTTTTCTTTTTCAATACGGGCTTGACAGATACAGATTCATTCAAGCTATATTGTTTATGTGCTGCAAGTCTCAAAATCCACTGTAATTCAATACTTTCAGTATTAGACACAATGGGGCCTAATCTATTAAATTTATGCATGACATGAAGGACTTGAAAAAGGAACCTATGGTCAGATCCATATTCTAATGTGTGTTTGGCCAATGCACTATAAGTAAAAGTTTCCTAGTGCAATAGTCATGGTCCCTTATTCTTATTCTCAAAGATGGATTAGTTTTCCCTACATGAAAATGGAAACATGTAACACAATGAGCCACATAAATTAAATCAGTAGTGTTACAATCTGCCCAACATCTCAGTTCCCATAATTTACCAGTGGCTGGATGTTTAAAAAAACTAGATTCATCAATGAACTTACAGAAAATACAGGGACCACACTTGTGTGTTCCTGTAGCCAATAAAGGTGCTTTGTAAAACTTAGGATAGCACAAAAGTTGCTTCAAACTTCTTTTATTTTTAAAGACAAACTTAGGTTCATGTCCCACTATATCACTAGTTTTAGAATCAACCAACAAAATGTGCCAGACTATTGATTTTATGACTAGCCAGCTTAATCCTTTGCTTACTGGTGATCTGAGTGGAGATGCTTTAGATATTCCTAATCGTTGTGATACTGGACCACAGGTTCGGGACATTAAAGGAAGCATAGAAAATGACATGTATCATTTTAAAAGATTACAGTGCCAGAGGTTCCATTTAGATGCTTGTATCAGCATGAATGTGATTCCTAGAGGCCTCCTAGTTCTGACGATGCCTACGTATGGAAATACCTATCCACAATTGTTGGCCGAGTGACAGCGTATTAATTTGAAGACAAGCAGATCATATTTGCATCTCCTAATTGATTTCTTTTCCCCTATTGAGAATGAGCTTGTGGAGAAAGTCCAGCTCAACCGAGAACTGGTAAATCTTCTGGGAAAGGAAGCAGTGGAACTATATTTTAATGAACTATATGATAAAATTAATCAGTATGAGGGCCATCTCTTAGTTCAAAAAAAGAAGAAACTAAATCAACATTTATATGATTTTGCTCACAACCATGTTTTTACATAGCCGAGAGAACGGAACCCACAGCAGACCGATTCCACCAATCAGGTGGTTGCTAGAGTGAATGCCTCACAACAATTGCATCCATCTGAAGGGAGACCACAGAGTAAAGTTACTGATGTGACGTCACCAGTTCCTACCACTTCAGTTTACTCAACACCATTGTGTGAACAGGTTCAGGAAGAGACCAATACTAACTCTGTGACTACATCTATGAATGTCTCTAATGCAAACAGTGTAGTTTGACGCAAGATAATTACTCCTACGAGGCGGGAACAGGATTTTCCCAGCTCCCTCTTCCATTTCATCCAGTGAGACAGAATTCTGTTGAACAGGACTATTGATGTACAGCTCAGAAATGGAAAGAGCCGCCAGCAACTTTTCCGAACCAAACTTTGAAAAAGATGTGGAACTTGAGAGATACGGATTGATTTGGAATATCTCCAGGTACTGTCTTACACAATATGATAATTCACTGTTAAATCTAGGTTTAGGCTTTATTCCTTCTACAAAGTTTGACATTAGTCAAACAGTTATTGAACTGAGACTCTTTGCATGTAATTTATGTTTAAAATTGATGTTTGATGATAATAATACTGCAATGAATAATGTCAACTTCAGGAAACCTATTGTGTTTGTACCGCCCATGCCAAACCATATAGATGTTTTTATTAGAGCATGTGAGAGAGACTTTTACAATCTTTTAAGTGAGAGTGAAACATTGAGATATTCTACTTTATCCAAGAATAAGTTGAGAGCCCTGACCGAATTGTGTGAAAATGCTGACATTGTGATATGCCCCTCAGATAAAGGGGGACCAATTGTGATACTTGGTACAGAGTATTATTATTCTACTGTTATTGATATGCTTTCTGATAGATCTACGTATAAGGAAGTTCAGCTATGTGATATTGATAAAATGAAACAATGTGTAGATGCTGCGATAAATGAGTGCTTTTATATGGGCTCATTTGAGAAACAGTTTTTTGAATATCTAACTGTGGACGAACCGTTAATACCCAAACTGCATGGTCTTCCTAAGATCCATAAGCATGCTACTTTTCCTCCCTTTAGGCGGATTGTGGCTGGAAGTGGATGGTTGACTGAACCATTGTCCAATTATTTGGACACACAACTAAAGATAGTTCTGAATCAATATCCAATAGTATTGCATGACAGACATTTTTTAACTGATCCGTATGAATACATAAGAACACAGGGAGAATGTGACCTTGAATTATTGGCTACGCTGGATGTATCTTCACTATTTACATGTATACCCAATGAGGATGGAATTTGTATGGTAAAGAATGCATTATGTAAAAGCAGACAGTTTTCGGATGATATGACTTGATTTTTTATGTATGCTTTTAGAATTAGTTCTGGAGTATAATGTATTTTTATTTGCAGACAAATATTATTGGCAAACAGCTGCCGTTGCTATGGGCACTAGCTGGGTCAACTCTTATGAAAATATTGTTATGATGGAGTGGGAGCAGAATAATATTTTGAGTACATTTGAAGTGGCGTTTTATCGCCGCATTGTAGATGACCTCTTCATTGGATGGAGAGGCAATGCACATGAGTTTAATGGTTTTCTTGATAAATTAAATAATAGCAGTCATTTTTTGAAATTTACATCCAATGTATCTGCAAGTATGATAGAGTTTTTAGATGTTTCTATTATGTTGAATGAAGGTACTCTTTCAACTAAAATGTATAGAAAGCCGTGCTACATTCCTTCTTTCCTCCATCGTACCAGCGTGCATCCTGGTCATGAATTTTCCAACATTATGGTGGGTCAAGGGATGAGGGTGTCGCAGCTATCATGTAAGGAATGTGATTTTAAAAATGAAATGGAATATTTACATGATGCTTTTATACAGAGAGGATATTCCTCATATGAAATGTCTAAAGCTTTTAATAAAGTACAGGCTGAGCGTAGTGGGCGAGCTAAGCCATTTTTTTCAGATAGGTCACCTGTACAAGTTGTATCAGGTGATTTTAATACTAAATACATGGCTGGGGATAGATTACCTATTGTGTTATCTTTTTGAGCGATGTTGACAATATAAAAAAGGTGATTTTTGACAATTGGCAAATTTTGTTGGTTGATTCTAAAACTAGTGATATAGTGGGACATGAACCTAAGTTTGTCTTTAAAAATGAAAGAAGTTTGAAGCAACTTTTGTGCTATCCTAAGTTTTACAAAGCATCTTTAGTGGCTACAGGAACACACACGCATGGTTCCTGTAATTTCTGTGAGTTCATTGATGAATCTAGGTGTTTTAAACACCCAGCCATTGGTAAATTATGGGAACTGCGATGTTGGGCAGATTGTAACACTACTGATTTAATTTATTTGGCTCATTGTGTTACATGTTTCCATTTTTATGTAGAGAAAACTAATTAGTCTTTGAGAATAAGGGACCATGACTATTGCACTAGGAAATCTTTTACTTATAGTGCATTGGCCAAACACACATTAGAATATGGATCTGACCTTAGGTTCCTTTTTCAAGTCCTTCATGTCATGCATAAATTTAATAGATTAGGCCCCATTGTATCTAATACTGAAAGTATTAAACTACAGTGGATTTTAGACTTGCAGCACATAAACAATATGGCTTGAATGAATCTGTATCTATCAAGCCTGTATTGAAAATGAAGAAGCTAGGCAAGGGCTGATTTTTGTTCATGTCCCTTTAAGGGTTTTGGAGGGAATTTTAATTGATTTCATTGTGTATGTATATAAGGTGTTTAGTTTCATCATTCCTTGTCTGATGAAGTGGTTTTGTTCAACCGTGAAAGCACTCACCATTGTACAGTAAAGGAGTTTTTTTACTTGGATTTATGTGTTTGGATGTTGTGCCTTCTTACAGTGTTACTCTGCTTTTGGGTTCTTTGATATTTTATCTACAGACTGTCTTGCTTTGCCTTGTTGGGAGACTTTTGGATACTTTCAGTAACATGGCAGCAGGTAACACTGTTAATACTATGAATGTAGATGGTTTGGAAGTTACAAGCAACAACAGACTATTGACTTTTATGATTAGCCAGCTTAACCCTTTGCTTACTGGTGATCTGAGTGGAGATGCTTTAGATATTCCTAATCATTGTGATACTGGACCACAGGTTCGGGACATTAAACGAAGCATAGAAAATGACATGCATCATTTTAAAAGATTACAGTGCCAAAAGTTCCATTTAGATGCTTGTATCAGCATGAATGTGATTCCTAGACGTTTTGACGATGCCTATGTATGGAAATACCTCTCCACAGTTGTTGGCCCAGTGGCAGTGTATTCATTTGGAGACAAGCAGATCATATTTGCATCTCCTAATTGATTTCTTTTCACCCATTGAGAATGAGCATGTGGAGAAAGTCCAACTTAATCAACGGGAACTGGTAAATCTTCTGGGAGAGGAAGCAGTGGAACTATATTTTAATGAACTATTTGGCAAAATTAATCTGTATGAGGGCCGTCTCTTATTTCAAAAAAAGAAGAAACTAAATCGAGATTTATATGGTTTTGCTCACAACCATGTTTCTACATGGCCAAAAGAACGGAACCCGCAGCAGACTGATTCCATCAATCAGGTGGTTGCTAGTATGAATGCCTCACAACGATTGGATCCATCTGAAGGGAGACAACAGAGTGAAGTTACTGATGTGACGTGACAAATACCTCCCACTTCAGTTTACTCAACACCGTTGGGTGAACAGGTTCAGGAAGAGACCAGTACTACTTCTATGAATGCCTATAATGCAAACAGTGTAGTTCGGCGTAAGATAATTACTCCTATGAGGCAGAAACAGAATTTTCCGCAGCTCCCTCTTCCATTTCATCCAGTGAGATGGAATTCTGTCGAACAGGACTATCGACATACAGCTCAGAAATGGAAAGAGCCGCCAGCAACTTTTCTGAACCAAACTTTGAAAAAGATGTGGAACCTGAGAGATGCGGATTGATTTGGAATATCTCCAGGTTCTCTCTTATACAATATAATAAGTCGCTGTTAAATCAAGGTTTAGGCTTTATTCCTTCTACAACGTTTGACATTAGTCAAACACTTATTGAACTGAGACACTTTGCACGTAATTTATGTTTAATGATGATAATAATGCTGCAATGAGCAATGTCAACTTCAGGAAATCTAGTGTGTTTGTACCGTCCATGCCCACCCATATAGATGTTTTTATTAGAGCATGTGAGAGAGACTTTTACAATCTTTTAAGTGAGAGTGAAACATTGAGATATCCTAATTTATCCAAAAATGAGTTGCGAGCCCTGACCGAATTGCATGAAAATGCTGACATTGTGATACGCCCCTCAGATAAAGGGGGACTGATTGTGATACTTGATACAGAGTATTATTATGCTACTGTTATTGCTATGCTTTCTGATAGATTTACATATAAGGAAGTTCAGCTATGTGATATTGATAAAATGAAACACTGTGTAGATGCTGCAATAAGTGAGTGCTTTTATATGGGCTTATTTGAGAAACAGTTTTTTGAATATCAAACTGTGGATGAACTGTTAATACCACAACTGCACGGTCTTCCTAAGATCCATAAGCATGCTACTTTTCCTCCCTTTAGGCCGATTGTGGCTGGAAGTGGATGGTTGACTGAACCATTGTCCATTTATTTGGACACACAACTAAAGATAGTTCTGAATCAATATCCAATAGTATTGCATGACAGACATTTTTTAACTGATCTGTATGAATACATAAGAACACAGGGAGAATGTGATTTTGAATTATTGGCTACGCTGGATGCAACTTCACTATTTACGTGTATACCCAATGAGGATGGAATTTGTATGGTAAAGAATGTACTATGTAGAAGCAGACAGTTTTCGGATGATAGGATTGATTTTTTATGTATGCTTTTAGAATTAGTTCTGGAGTATAATGTATTTTTATTTGCAGACAAATATTATTGGCAAACAGCTGACGTTGCTATGGGCATCAGCTGCGCCAACTCTTATGCCAATATTGTTATGATGGAGTGGGAGCAGAATAATATTTTGAGTACATCTGAAGTGGCGTTTTATCGCTGCTTTGTAGATGACCTCTTCATTGGATGGAGAGGCAATGCACATGAGTTTAATGGTTTTCTTGAAAAATTAAATAATTGCAGTTGTTTTTTTGAAATTTACATCCAATGTATCTGCAAGTATGATAGAGTTTTTAGATGTTTCTATAATGTTGAATGAAGGTAATCTTTCAACTAAAGTGTATAGAAAGCCATGCTACACTCCCTCTTTCCTCCATCGTACCAGCATGCATCCTGGTCATATATTTTCCGACATTATGGTGGGTCAAGGGATGAGGGTGTCACAGCTATCATGTAAGGAATGTGATTTTAAAAATGAAATGGAATATTTACATGATGCTTTTATACAGAGAGGATATTCCTCATATGAAATTTCTAAAGCTTTTAATAAAGTACAGGCTGAGCGTAGTGGGCGAGCTAAGCCATTTTTTTCAGATAGGTCGCCTGTACAAGTTGTATCAGGTGATTTTAAAACTAAATACATGGCTGGGGATAGATTACCTATTGTGTTATCTTTTTCGAATGATGCTGACAATATAAAAAAGGTGATTTTTGACAACTGGCAAATTTTCTTGGTTGATTCTAAAACTAGTGATATAGTGGGACATGAACCTGTTTGTCTTTAAAAATAAAAGAAGTTTGAAGCAACGTTTGTGCTATCCTAAGTTTTACAAAGCATCTTTAGTGGCTACAGGAACACACAAGTGTGGGTCCTGTAATTTCTGTGAGTTCATTGATGAATCTAGGTTTTTAAACATCCAGCCACTGGTAAATTATGGGAACTGAGATGCTGGGCAGATTGTAACACTACTGATTTAATTTATTTGGCTCGTGTTACATGTTTCCATTTTTATGTGGGGAAAACTAATCAGTCTTTGAGAATAAGAATAAGGGACCATAACTATTGCACTAGGAAATCTTTTACTTATAGTGCATTGGTCAAACACACATTAGAATATGGATCTGACCATAGGTTCCTTTTTCAAGTCCTTCATGTCATGCATAAATTTATAGATTAGGCCCCATTGTGTCTAATACTGAAAGTATTAAACTACAGTGGATTTTTAGACTTGCAGCACATAAACAATATGGCTTGAATGAATCTGTATCTATCAAGCCTGTATTGAAAATGAAGAAGCTAGGCAAGGGCTGATTTTTGTTCATGTCCCTTTAAGGGTTTTGGAGGGAATTTTAATTGATTTCATTGTGTATGTATATAAGGTGTTTAGTTTCATCATTCCTTGTCTGATGAAGCGGTTTTGTTCAACCGTGAAAGCACTCACCATTGTACAATAAAGGAATTTATACTTGGATTTACGTGTTTGGATGTTGTGCCTTCTTACAGTCTTATTCTGCTTTTGGGTTCTTTGATATTTTAACTTACAACATATATCACCAGGGGCGGCTCGTGGCATTGGACCGCCGGACTGCAGCCCCCTCAGCTAAAAAGAAGAAGAAAATGTAAAAAAAAAAAAAATACCTTTTCTTGTGTGTAGCAGATGTTTTTTATTTGTTTAATGCAAAATTCGAGTCCGCGACTCGGAAGTACGCGCATGCGCACTTTAACCGCCTCGGGCTGCGGCGGTTTTAAACAGATTTTTTTTTGTTTTGATTGCAGCCCGGTGGTGTAATGAAGGCATCATTGTGATGCCCAGAAGTCTATGCGGTTCCAAACCGCATAGAATTGGAAGGGGCTCGGACTGCGACGTCCGCAGGCACGTCATGACGTGCTTGCTGGGCTAAATGCTGCTGATTGGTTGTCGCTCTCTTCCCGGGCTTTATGTGCTGGGAAAAGTGTGAGAATCAGTCAGTTGAGTTGTGGGCTTGACTTGTGGTGGATTGGATTGATTCGTGACCAATTTTATTAATAATTGAATTTATTTGGCATTGGATTTTAATTTTTTTTTTATTTGGGCGGATTTTGTCAGCTGTGCTGTGCAGCCTGTGCTATCCTAGCCTGAAGGAAGAACAGAAGAAGAAAGAAAAGAAGTTAGAAAAGAAGAACAGAGTGGAAGGTGCAGAATTATAGTAAGTATTGTAGCTCATGATTCACTTTTCCAGCTGCAACACAATTGTACATTGTGGATAATATTTTTGGGTGATTATGATTAATATTTATTGTCCCTAATTCGGAATTCCATGTATGGTGAGCAGTAATACAATAAAAGGCTAAAACATAAGTCATAGGGCAACATACAACAGTTGCCTGTCGAGAGGGGTTTGTTTAAACTTACTTTCTGACAATAACAGTTTAACTGTAATGTCTAATGATAGAATTTAGACAACAAAATAAAATTCTAACTACTGATGAAGTTCTACATGTTGTAAGGAACAGAAAATAACTGTAAATAACTTTAAAACAAAAACAGTGCCCAAACGCGACAGCTAAAAGGTATGATATTTTTGTATGCAAACACTGAATTGCTATTTAAAAGTAGAACTGGCAGAACCACTCATGAAAATTGTTGTAGATCTGTATGTGTTCTAGGAGATGTGGCACAAGCCAACAAACTCATTATTTTTAGCTTTTTACAGACCAGTTCTGCTATGTGGTTAGATGCTGAATCAGCATGCCTTCTAGCTGCTAATGTTATTTTCGATTTCTGAGAATTACGTACTATATTAAAATGTGGATGGGCAGCCATTCATAACTAAGAAAGCATTTCCTAAGCTGCTTTACTAATTTGGAAATTTCTGTACAGCAATCACTGCAGGGTTGATAAATTCATTACTGCTGAACTCTGACTTTTTGCATTGTAGTTTAGTAACTGCAGAATCTTGTTTATTATTTTTAATTAAATTGTGAAACTGCCAAGCTCACTATGCAGAAGTCCTTATTTTGAATGGTGACCTTCAACGCTATCTGGTTCAGTATTTATTAAGAGTCAAAGAGTTTTACAATTGTCAGATGCAAAAAGTATTGTGACATGCAGGAAAAAATGTTAGCAATCATAACATTAGCCTTCTGTCCTAATCTAACAGACAAAAAGTCCTACTATAAGGTTGTCACTTTTTCAAATGTCGAAAGTGAGACATTTTTTGTAGAAATGTCAGATTTTGCAGGACAAAAGACACCCAACCAGTACAAAGGATAAAACTTCACTTTTTTGCCAAAATAAAATCTTATTCTTGCAGCATTTGAGTTGCTTATGCTATTTCATATAACATTTAGGTATTTCAGATACAAAAAACTGTTTGATGCAACTATTAAAGAATATTTAGGAAATATTTTTGTCCTAAAATCTCAGGACATTTGTCATTTTTTCGATTTTTTCACAGGACACAACTGCCCAAAGAGGGACTGTGCCTCACATAGTGGGAGACATGGTAGCCCTATCCTACTAGATATTACATTTTCTGATTCATATATTCATTCATTCTTTATGTCTGCTTTACCTTCTCCAGTGATACAAGAAAACATATGTTTTTCAGAGCGCTCAAAAGGCATAGTCAGAGGTGCAATGCTGGAGAGAATGCTAGTCCTTTGCAAAATGCACAAACTCATACAATGTATGCACATTCATATAATGTATGCACAGGTGTTATCATTAAGGTCAGTAGAGGACTATATTGCCAGACAGAGATTCAAAGACAGAATTCATTGCTTTACATGAAGTGAGCATAGTTAAAGTAGTAAAAAAGTTGCTTCTCAAACATAAGGGTTATTTTTACTTTGTAAATAAGAATAAATCTTTTAGTGAAATACTCATGTTTTGGTTACATGAACTTAATTGTCTTAAAGAGATAAAATCACTAACTTTGTTTTTAATAAATATCATCTATCTAAAGATTTTTTGTTCAATATCAAGCATGTGTGAGGAAACTGACCCTACACAAAACTGAGCACTATTAATGTTCCTCCAATAAGTTGGTGATGAAGCTTCTTGATAGTGTGTGTCTCTGACTGTAAGCATGCTCATAGTGTAAACCTATGAACTTATAAGGAGTAAGGAGGACACATTTTTAATATATATGGTTTGCATACAGAAATATGAAGCATTGACTCTATATTTTAACAGACCACTATGGCAGACACTGAAAAAACAAAACAAAAGAAAACACAGACACACACACACACACACACACCTAGACATAGATCTAGATATATATTTTTAGGACAGACTAGACATGCATAAACAAGAACACTACTGTGCAGGAAATATAGTCCTGAATGCTTAAACAAGTTGTACTTTGATTAAGACCTTGCATAGAGTTACATCAGAGTTTCAGTGCCTATGGAGATGTTGCAGCATTTTGCCTCAAGCTCAAAAAATTTGGAATAAAAAAAATAAAAATATCATCTGCAAAAGGAAGAGGAGTTCTATGTCAAAAATAAATAATATATTATTTGCTTACATTTGTGCACATGATCCACTTATTTGCAGCTAGAGGCAAAATAGTTTCTTAGACCTCTCTCATACACCCAGTGACATTGCATTATGTTCTACATTATTTTTATTATTCACTTTCTTCTTAAAACTGTCATTAATATATCATTTACTTATTTAACTGGATATACTCAATTTAATCAGATGCTTTTTTTTGTAACATTCACTTGAGAAGAACAGACTGAACACAGAGATCAGCAAGACACTTTTATTTAGACCTTAAAATAAGATGTGATTTTACTAGTAGCTGATCTCTGGTGGTACATAATGGGTGTATTTCTGCACTGTCATGAGATGCAATGGTTTAGCCAAAAGTATTTTGTTTTGAGCTGCTGATCTTGCCTTTGCATAGTTTTATTTAGACCTTAAAATAAGATGTGATTTTACTAGTAGCTGATCTCTGGTGGTACATAATGGGTGTAATGTGGAACACTGTATGTTTTTGTTAGGTATCTAAAACTGTGTATGAACTTGCAAGTTCAACAACTGACTTAAAAAAAACAAGGCTTACTTCAGTGAGTCAAAGCTATGGAGACAAAGAACATGCAGATCCCTTAAAAAACAAAGCATTTCCTAATTATATTAGAACTTTCTTAAGAAGCTTTTGTTTCATTTGTTCATAGGTTCATGCTAGGCTAATGATCACAAGGGCCTTTTTAAGTCTAGCTATGCCTCCCAAACATCTGACAAGTTCTGGTATTCTGGTGTAAGCAGGGACCTGGGAGATGAAACATTTACAAGCAGGGACTTGGGAGATAAACCAGTTACAGGCTGCCTGTGTCCATTAGAAACAGTGTTGCCAAATCAGGGAAGAATTTCCTATTCTCCATCCAGTTGTCCAAGTTGCACTTGAATTGGGTTAGGGAGGAACTCTGCTTCACATGGATGAGGAGTGTATTCAGGAGAAGGGATAGTCTCTGGGATACATACCTGTCTCTCCGGCAGGTCCTATTTGTATAACAGGCAAGGTTTAATCTTTAAAATGAATACTTCTGGTGCTGTTTGGTTTGCAGGTATGCAGGAGGTCTATCAGGGTGGGGTCTGACAATGCCTTATATGCCAGGCATAGATCTCATCTCAACAGCCTGGAGGAGACATGATACAGAGAAAAGACTCAGACACGATCTGTATAGGACATGTTACTAACTCCATGTACCCTATAACATTACAGATTTCTTAATTGGGGGATCTTTAAGGATATGTACTTGACATTTTCTGCTGAGCAGTAATGTATGTAAAACTGCTTTCCTTTCTGATCATACAAAACGTAAGTGTTGTGTCCACAACAAAATATTTGTATATTTCTCTGGATTTCCCATAGTAGCCTGTGGATAGTGGCTCTCTAGGAGATAATAATTGACAATTGAAGAGACTATCAGAAAAATCTGCAGACAGTAACTCTGCTTTTATAGTTCATTATTGTTGTGGTAAATGAAGTAGGTCATTTTATACTACAAAATCAACAGGATGTGTAAGCACTGTTGGGTTTGTTGCAATACAGGACTTAAACCCAATTATTTGAAAATAATGATTTTTGGACATTGAGTTTGCATGTCAGTCAGGTAACAGGCACTTATGTTTGTGTGGAAGAAGGAAATCGCCATAAAACTTTGCAACAAATTCTTTCTCTTTTTTTGTCTGCATGTTTTCTTCCTTGGATAATTATGCATTTTGATTGCTGTGCAGAGAGATATAAAATACAAGCATTACTTTGTTCTTACAAGGGGGAATAACAACTGAATTAAGGAAGAAATCAGTGAAATAGATAACATTTATGCTATTCAGCTGTCTGTGTGGTAAGCGCTAGCCCATTAAATGCAATGTATTGTTCCTAAGGGAGAAACAATTGTCAGGCAAATGCTTAATTTGTAGTCTGTCTTATGAGATTGGTGAAAACAGAAACTTAAGTTCATATGAGGCTATTATTCCTTCAAGGGTACTACTGCAAATGCTCATGGGACAGTAAATTATTGGCTGCCACAAAACAGGTCTAGCCTACTTCACCTTTAAGTATGGCATACGTAGCCTGACTATAATAACCTTGTTAGTGTCAATAGAAGCGATCTCACTTCTGTACCTTACAGTTTGCTCTGT
This sequence comes from Protopterus annectens, assembly GCF_019279795.1. Taxonomy (NCBI): domain Eukaryota; kingdom Metazoa; phylum Chordata; order Ceratodontiformes; family Protopteridae; genus Protopterus; species Protopterus annectens. Next base: position 279,215,836 of record NC_056742.1, on the reverse strand, counting down.
ATCTACAAGAGTACTGTATGTCTAAATTTTGAACCTCATCTGGCTAAATTGGTACAATAAGACAGTTTCTGATGATCATTTGTGTCTTATGATTGAGTCCCTGTTTTGACCAAAGAACATTTATAAATGATTTTTTACTGCTGTATAACATATTTTTTGGCTGCTATGAGGCACACTCTAGTCTAGGAAATTCCTGCTGTGTGAGTTGTAATATTGGGGTTGTCAGTTGTCCTATTCAGCTTGAAATATTCCATCAATTGAAAATAATGAGAAACTAGTGACAGTGTTATTGGCATTGCTTGCAGAGCAGTCTAATACATTGTATTAGAAGCTATAAAATTATGAAATGTACCTAAGAAATTATACAATTATGAGCAATTTACTTAATTATGAGTTAATTGCTTTTGGCACTGTAATAAGACAAGGGTGTTTTCAAACTTATTGTAGGTTGGGTGAGAAAACAGTGGTAATTAGACAATAAATATTTAAGTTAGTGCTGCAGAAATAAACTGAGACACTCATGGAAGACTAACAATATAGCTGGTATCCAGCAGGAGATTTCAGTTTGGCACACCAGATCTATCTCACTTATCCATTAAAAATAAATAAATGGAATGCTTTTGCAGGTAGAATATGTCAGGCCAGAATGATACAGTCATCTGAGCAGGTAACCACACCTTTTATTTATTTTTTTAATTATATAAAGATCTGCTGGAAAGTTATCTGCTCAGATTTTTTTCTTTGCATAAAGCCGGTGCTATTTTACAAGTTGGAAAACTAAGCAACTGTGATGAGCATTTCTGCAACATTCTGAGGTTCACTGACAGGTGTTTTGAGTTTCAGATTTCATACCCTACAGAAAATTCATACTGATGCAAGACCTACTGAACTTTCTAAGTTTGTAAGAGAAGCATTTAAAAATTGTCTGTATTTTTTGGACCTTTGTCCTACTTTTTTTGGACCTTTGTCCTACTTTTTATTTATGGCCTTATCCAGATTTCTTGCTTTGAGGTTGAGATTATATGAAATGTGTCAGGGCCATCGCCATCAGCCAGAGACGTTTCAAGTTGTGACATACTTGTTGTACCCCCACTCCCCCATGTAGTGACTTTAGATGTGTCCAGGCAAAGAGCACTTAAGAGTATCCAAGGTAGACACAAGTACAGTCATGGCTTTTAATCTGTCCTTTATTTTGCAGAATGTTCTGGTTTTCTGTCATTTTTATACTGCTGATTTTGTGTATTCAGAAAATGCATTTTGTTGGCTGCTTGTTTTTTTATACTTTATTTTGACTGGCATTCCAGTAATGTATTTAAAAAGTAATTTCTTTTTTTCATGCCTCACAGCCTTTGCTTCCCATCTAGATATTAAGTAAGCTGTCATGTAGCCAAGGCATTGAAATATTGTTTTGTTCTCCACTTCATTTTTGTTTTGATTGGACTCTCATAGTGATAGCTTGTTGGCACACAGGGAAGCAGTGTATTTAAAGTACCAGTTTTTGTGGTTTTGAGCATAGTGAAAGAATGCTAGCAAATGTACTTTTTCCTGTAAGAATAAATGTTTACACACTTCGCAGTCTTGGTTTCTGCACCTAAAGTAGCAAAATGCAAGGTAACTTGAGGGACATATTGTGTGTGTGTGTGTGTGTGTGTGTGTGTGTGTGTGTGTGTGTGTGTGTGTGTGTGTGTGTGTGTGTGTGTGTGCGTAAGTGTGCGTGTGCGTGTGTGTGCGTGTGTGTGTGTGTGTGTGTGTGTGTATATATATATATATATATATATATATATATATATATATATATATAATGCTTTAAAGTATTTTAAGCTAATGTCTTGGAGATGAACAAATTTAATGATTGACTAATTCAATGGATTAACACACTCCAGTGAATCATGCTGGCTTCAGGCTACACCTGGCAAAACAATACTGTCTGAGGTAGTTAAACATTCATTTGGCCCTCCCCCTCCTTCAGACAAGACCCACTTCAGATTGCACCAACTTTACAGAAAGGATGCAGATTAATTATACACAAGAGATAAGAAATTATACAGTGTTAAGACTCTTAATTTAAGAGCAGAATAACCCTTATTTGATTCTGGAAGATCAGAAGGCTGTGGATTCTATTCCCTCCCCAAAAATAGCAGCACAAAGTAAATGGCTTTAAGTCATAAAATTATTTCACACTCTTAAATGAAGTTGGAGACAGTGTGTCTACAAGCTGAATAGCTTGCTAGTTACAGCAGGAAGAAAATACTGACTTTTATGGGTTTATGGCAGTCCAGGTGTGTACCCTGCCCTGAGGATTAATGTTTCATGTGTTTGTTTTAGTGTACTTGTGATCATATTAAGTGGTTAACATAGCAACAGCAAGCAGTCCAGTGACACATTTATCTAAGTTAGCTGATGTGCTTCCCTCTTAAAGGACCACTACATGCTACTACACTTCTTTTCTCATTTCTGGAGTGTTTTTTCTCCCTATCTTTTGAACGTAGCATTATAGCATATGCTTTCTACTAGGGTAAATCATGATTTTGACTGTTTTTTTCATTCCCCGTTCTTAATCTCCGGTACTGTGAGCCATCTTTAAGCTTGAAAAGGTCTCGCAGAGCTGTAGAGACTACATGGGCGCTCGAATAATTTGCTAATAACGCCCTTTATTATTTTTAACCTTTTCCTCAGCTGCTGCCCAAGGACCGCCCATAAACCGCCTTCCCCAGTCTTTTTAAGCCAGGAACGCCCAACCATTAGCTATGCATGAGCCGTTTTCATAGTTGCTTCTGTTACCAGTAAAAAAGCAATGGTGACATACAGTGGAACTGCTCTATTCACTGTCGTTGCTGGACGAATTTGTTTTTGTGAGGGATTGCTAACATACACAGTTCGTGAGTAAAGAGTTTTTTTTTTGTTTAGCTACAGGTACATGCATCACATTTTCTTTAGATTAGTTAATTTCCTGATAATGTGCAATTATATCATGCGATTCTGTAATGCGATTGATTGCACGCAGCTATCGCATAATAACATGCTGAATCTGCTGCTGCATTGTGTTTCCTTACAGCCTGACAAGTGCACAGCCTATAGTCCTAGCATATGAAAAAGGCTTCTGAGAAGCTTTGCAACATGCCAGGTGTTATCCAGAGACTTTTTCCCACATATAAAACCGTTGCTGGTTTGATTTCTAATCGCATACTGTTATTCAGTATGTGGCTTCTTTTCACCCCAGTTCTGCAACCATAGAATTATTTAAGTAAAGAAGGTAAGTGTATGGAGTACAGCGAGACTCCACCCCCACACAAACATTCTTATTTATGAGTCTTAGACCGTTTGAAGCTATAACCTTTTTTTGTCCAGTTTGAACCGAAATCTTACTGAAATTCAAAGAAATATCAGGGAAGATTTTAGCTCATGCAATATTTGTTCCATTCAGTAATCAGAAATCCATCTCTGTCATCACCATGAAAAGAGAGTGAACAACAGATTTTTAACTAGAAGACTAACAAAGACAGTTTTTATGCTGGACTTTTATATGATTTGTGTAGCAAGGACTTTATGGGACCATTCCTAGCTCTTTTGTAGTTCACTGCTTAAAATCCGCCTCTGGGCATTTTTTTCTGGCTATACTGCTCAGACAAGCTCCACGTGGGTTTACAGAGTGGTCCTAGCAGCAAGGAACTCGAAAAAGCGACTACCTTCTGGATTTAAGTATCTTTGCTTTTTTTCACTGGAAATAGCTTCTGTTGCTTACTTTAAACTAGCCTGAACTGTTTTTTTACTGATTACTGCATTTATTTTTAAATCTGCACTTAAAGTTACATTTAGTCGAATTTAATCGAAAGTTTGCTTGTTTGTTTGTTTAATTTAACTGTGGAGGCTGCCCACTAAAGTGTGCTAGCCTGTGTAACTAATTTATCACTGTCTCTGCATTTTCTGTGTGTTTCTACAAAAAAAACAAAAAAACAAAAAAATAATCCTTGTTTTCCCGCCTTACTCGACTAGTTTAGACCAGTATACAGGCATTGCTGTATTCTGGGCTGTGGTGTAGTTCCTGTGTTGTCCATGACCTTACTTGGATAGAAGGAAGTTTCTTTGCTCACCAGTGGGAGTGGAGAGCCTTGAGCAGCCTACATGTCCTTGGGGGAAGTGACCTCAGCACAAGAAGCTGTAGTAATTGGTTGTTTGGGACCATTCCTAGCTCTTTTGTAGTTCACTGCTTAAAATCTGCGTTTGCATGGCTTTCTTGTGATCGTGCATAGCGCCGGTTAAACAAGGTTAAACTTTTTCTGGCTTCGCCAAGTCTGCTCTTCAATTTTTCCCTTAGAACTGTTCTACTTGCAATCTAAACAGCCAATACTCTATCTGAAAAGCTCAGCACTTGCTCCTAAAGCATTTTTTACACAGGTAAAGCACTCTTAAACAAAGAAAGTACTTCATTCACCTAAATTCTGTTGAGTACCCATTTCCCTATAGGTCCTTTCTGACTCAGTTACATAGCAATCTTTTTCACTATTTCTAGCATGTCGAAGGGTCAGTTGCTGGCATCCTCTCCTGTTCAGCTGGTGAATCTGGGAATCTTGAGGCAATGTTACAATTGCCTCATGTACACAGACAAACCTCTCCTCCTCCCAACAAATACAAATATATGCGAGAGATGCAACTATATAGCCAAACTGGAGGCTGAGCTCTCTCTATTCAGTACTGGCAAGACCAGTCAGGAGGAGAAGGTAACCACGCACACCACAAACCCAGTCTCACATAGAACTATCACAACTGCAAACCAAACACATAAACACACAAAAACATACTCGGAGGCGCTGATTAAAAATCTACCAAAACAACAGAGGCCTCCAAAGCAGACACCCAAGCAACCATCACCTCAAGACATAGCACATGCAACACATAGTTCACAAAGTCAGTGTGCTAAACAGTCACAGCCCTTAAGGCCAAACAACATGCCAGACACACTTGTAATAGATGACTCCATAGTCAGACACACTGACGTCCTGCTCACCAGACTGAACAAGGAAAAGGTCACAGTAAGCTGCCTGTCGGGAGCTAGAATCCGCCACATAACACAAGCACTCAGGTCACTCCACAGCAAGTACAAATATGACTCAGTCATTGTACATGCCGGTGTGAATGACCTGAGACGTACCTCCCTGGGCTACATGAAAAGAGACATAGAGGAGCTCTCTGATTATGTAGCCCAGGCCAGTATGACCCTGACCCTGAGCAGCATCTTACCCTCACCAAGAATGATGCCACAGTACAAAGACAAAATGATCAGTTTTAACAATTGGCTTAATTACTGGTGTCATTCAAAGGGGATCAAATGTCTGTCTGCTTGGGATGACATGCTTGACAAGCCACGCTGCTTCGCAAGGGATGGCTTGCACCTGTCACCCCTGGGCTTCCGGATATTGGCCAAGGCTCTTGCCACCCCCATAGTGCCTTTTTTAGGCAAGGCTCAAATAACAAACCTACCTCCCTAGAAAACACAAGTGGAAAAAAACTAAGGGTAATGCTGCTCAATGCCAGAAGTCTAAACCTCAAGATGCATGCCCTTGAGGCCCTCCTCAGTATGGAGAACATCGATGTCTGTGCAGTGACTGAAACCTGGTTCAAGGCTCCTGAGAGCACCCCAGCACTATCAGGTTTTACCTCATATCATGCTTTCCGGCCCCAAAACTTGGACCGAACCACAAAAGGAGGGGGAGTATCCATTTTCATCAAAGATACCCACACCTCCAGGTTAGTGGCAATGCATGAATCATCGGAGACTATCCAGGTGCAACTAACCATAGGCAAAACTGCCTTACAGTTTATAGCATGCTACAGACCACCCTCTCAAACTCAGGAACCCCACACAGCCTTCCTGAAGACACTGGAGAGTATGAATGTCTCTCCAAATACCATAATTTTGGGAGACTTCAACTACCCAAACATAGACTGGGAACATTACTCAAGCCCCAACACCCTTGCCCAAAGGTTCCTAGAATTCATAAACTCAAATGCAATGGAACAACTAGTCACCATTCCCACAAGAGGAGACAATATACTAGACCTGATCATCACAACATGGGGACAAAATGCTCCACACCAGAAGTATATCCCTCTTTCGTAAGATCAGACCATAAATTAATCTCACTGGAAATCCACATCCCGCCCCCACCCCCTGCACAAAAGACCACAGTGAACAACTTCTCAAAAGCCAACTTCACACTTCTTAAGACTGAAGTGGTATCCTTCAAGGCCTCTGGGCCAGTGGAAACCACAACCCACACTGCTGAATCCTTTGCAAATGCCTTCTATGGGCACCTTCAAGAATGCATGGATCATGCAATCCCAAATAAAACCAAAACCCATTCCCCCAAGGGCAGGCGCCCGGTCTGGTGGACCCCAGCCATAAACAAACTTTACAACAGGAGGAGGAAGCTACTACATGACAGAGCAAAATCCCTAAAAGGGAAGGCATCTCTGATCAGTACTAGCAAAAAACTATGATCACTCATAAAATCATCCAAGGCCAACTTTGAGAGAAAAATCGCAAAAGACACAAAAGACAATCACAAGGCCTTCTTTAGCTATGTTAGAAACCTGGGTGGAAACTCCCAGATATGCTCAGAGTTAGTCCAAAATGACACAAAATACACTGAACCCACTGACATTGCCAACATTCTGGCAGACAGGTTCAGTGCAAATTTCTCCTCCCTCCCCCCCAAAAAGGAGAAATAACTATGCCAGCAGAGTGTAGCCTCGCTAACATCTCAGAAGCCCAGGTGAGAGCCGCGCTCTCTAAAGCTAAAAACACAGCATCAATGGGACCGGATGGTGTCCCGGGCTGTGTGCTACATGAACTCCAAGAGGAACTAAACCCACACATAAGGCTGCTGTTTAATCTTAGCCTTACTACAGGATACGTACCCAAAGAGTGGCTTATGGCAACAGTGGTCCCACTTCACAAAGGCGGTGCTTCTACGGACCCTGGAAATTACCGCCCCATAAGCTTGACGAGCCTGGTCTGCAAAGCTATGGAGAGGATCATTATGGAACTCATAAACAAAGACATTGGGGACCTACAGACATTGGATCCTACCCAGTTTGGCTTTGTCAAGGGCAGATCCTGCTTTTTGAACTTGGTCGACTTTTTTGAAACAGTCACTAAGGCCATTGATGAGGGTAAGGCAGTTCACACAGCCTACCTTGACCTTGCAAAAGCCTTTGACACAGTACCCCACTCGGGCATCATAGACAAACTCACCAGCTTAAATGTAAACCCATATGTCACAAGATGGGTTACCAACTGGCTCAAGGACAGAACCCACAGGGTCAGAGTTGCTGGAGCTATGTCAGACTCTAAGCCAGTCACAAGTGGTGTCCCACAGGGCTCAGTCCTGGGACCCCTCTTGTTCGGCATTTATTTTTCCGAGGTACAGGCAAACATAGGAGGATTGTGGCTGACAAAGTTCGCAGATGACTGCAAACTGGGCGCCATAATTGATACTCCAGCGGACACAAACATCCTTCAGAGAGGCCTCATAGAAACGGATAATTGGTGCCAGAGCCATGGCCTTAAGCTGAACGCCAAAAAATGTGTAGTCATACCCTTTGGGAAAAACAAGGTACCGACAAATTACCACCTAGGTGGTAATCCATTAAGTACGGAAGAGGTAATCAGGGACCTAGGGACCCAGGTTGACAGTAACCTCTCATTTGACACTCACATTGCCAAAGTGGTTAGGAAGACCTTCTATATTGCCCACCTTATCATGAAGGGTTTCACATCTAGATCAAGAGAGGTCATTGTGCCCCTGTACTCTTCTCTTATCAGGCCAATGATTGAGTACAATGCCCCATTTGGGATGTATCTCACCCGACACCTGCAGCAGTTGGAAAGACCCCAAACGTTCCTCACCAAGAGGATAAAGAGTCTTAAACATATGTCATATGCTGCCCGACTGAAAAAACTCCAGCTCTATTCAGTCGCATACCGCCTACTCAGAGGTGATCTGTGCCTGATGTACAAGGCCATGTCCAATCCGGAATTAATGGACATGCTACAACTCAGAAAATCCAAATCCATCAGAGCCACGAGAACAAGAGACTTAAACCTCAACACAGAAATAAATAGGACGTGCTGGAGGGACAGATTCATAACCCAGAGGCTGCCTACACTCTGGAACAGAATCCCAGTCCATGTTAGGCAGAGCCCCTCACTGACTCTATTCAAGAGAAATCTCGACGAGTGGATGGGAGATCATAGGTTTACCCCGGGGGTCATCTCTGTGTCACTACTAGACAGAGGCACAGTAAACTAAACCCTAAAAGGGCTTAGTATACTCATCCTAAGGGGTGGTGAAAGCCACACACACTCTGGCTAGGCTTATAAATGCCCTAGGGCAGATAGCCTAGTATGAACCTATGAACCTATGAACCTATGAAAATCTTTATAGACTGTTGCAGTTAAGTATTTGGCAGCAGTTCTGTTTTAAGGCTAAATCAATAAAATATAGTGCTCTAAAACTGGCTCAAGATCTAGTTAATTTCTACAGTAGCATTATTTTTGTGTTTTAAGTACACCTATGAGCAAGTTTTTCTGCAACTTGTTTTCATCTGGGAAGCAAGATAGTTCTTCCCCTCCCCCACTCTATCATGATAATAAACAGACACATAGAGAAACATAAAACCATATACAAATGCATGTCCAGTGTTACCACTTAGAATTATATTAGCTGAGGGAGCAAAGTGGTTTAGTTTATTAAGCCAACAGTATACAAAAAAAAAATTCAAATGTTAGGTTACATGAGCTCCTGTTCTGTTAATATTAAATTGATGTATACAATACAGCCAGTAATTTCCCAAGGGAAGGTCAGGTACTCTTCAAGCTTCAGCAGTTTTGTGTTTGTACCTGTCTGTTCGCCCCTGGAGATGTGTCACACCATTAACTTACTCTAGGTTATCAGTATACAGAACAACAAGGCTTTTGTATTTCTTCCATTTGGCCAGCAGATTTTGAGTCAGTCTTGCCAAACTAATTTCATCTAACTTAAAGAGTCTCTTTTATGTTTTACTTTGTACATATGGAATGCAGACTGTATCTTTATTATATTTTATTTGAATAGGAATGTGGGCTGCCTCCGATAGTGTGATTCTGAGCCACTATCTAGTTACATAAATTAAAATACTGCAAACAGTGCCCTGTAGAAAACAGAATAAATCAGGATTTGTGTACTGTAAATGGGGGAGTTATTAATGATGACATTAACTGGTGTCAGGAAAAATCGGGGAAGGGCATTATTTTAGACAGCTGCATTTATATATATATATATATATATATATATATATATATCTTGTGAAAAGCCTGGATTTTGGCAAAAGCATGAGCAGACCTAGTGTTGGAGGAAAAGAAATACAGATATTGGAGCTTATAAAAACTGGCTTTGCAGATGCTGTGAAGCAAGTGAGAAGATATAGTCAAGAGCAGCTGAGATGAAGTTTAGTAAACCAGCGAAAAGTTAAATGATTGAAGAACAGTAAGTGTGCTACAGATGACTAGAGAGTCCTACAAATAACAGCTTATAAATGTTTGCAGTACTGAAACTAGGGTGGGGTGAAGGGTATAGCTGCACTGCATGCAAACAGTCAAGGTACAAACTTGGTAGTGCTGAAGAGTTGGCAACAAGGCATGAGAGAAGTGCCAGTATTTTGATATTCTGCTGAAATTAATGCCTTTAATAGCTTAACTGTAATACTGAGCCTATTTTTAAGCATTCAGCTGTAGAAGATTTTTTTCTAACTTTTTGGTCCTCAACTTTGGGTTGGTGGGGGGTGCCATCCTGGAGGACTGCCCAGAGTACCAAATGGCCTAGCTACGGCTCTGAACGTGTGTACAGATTTAACATCTGTACAGTTAGTAGCAACCAGTCATAGAGACAATAATACTCAGTTATTAATATTTAAAGAAGCTCATGACAAACCAACCAGTTTTGTTTTCCATTGTTTCTGTAGCCAGTGTAATCTGAGTGGAGTTTGTAGTGAAAAGAGGAGAGCATATTCCAAAATGATGAATAGGAGCCCTTTATGAATTGCAAATTTTGCATCACTGCTCAGTGGATGTGACATTCCGTAAGCAGCATAAATAAAGCCTGAAACTAATGAGTGAGTCCTTTCAAGATTTAGATAAAACAGCTGTTGAAATCATGGCAGAAGTCAAAATATTTGTAATTACCACCAGTTTTAGTTTTAATGAATGCAAGTGAAGACAAGTTTCTCAGTGCTTGGAAATTTTACTTATCATAGCAAAATATCAAAAGTCATCAATTTGCTTTTATCTACATTTATAGTAGGCTATTTTGATAAAATCCCACCATTACTAAGAGAGAAGAGAAGTGTTGACGGTGAGCATAAGCAATCACTACATTTGACTGATCAAGACCAGAGAAAGAACCAGATCATTTTTTGTAGAGATAAGTTGCTATAAGAATGTCAAGGGGAAAATAAGATAAAGAACATTGTAAACAGTAAAGAACCAAGGACTAGGACTTGAAGCATCCTCATGTGGATAGATACAGGCGGAAATGAGTAAATTAAGCTCTCCTAAATACATGTTGGGTCTAGAATATGTTATTAATGTTGAGATAGGATGTAAGTTGTACATGCCCAAAAGTTTCAAGCAGTTCTGCAAGTAGGATCAATGTAGCGATTCATTAATAGTTTCTGATTACATCCTTTTGCCCTTCTTTAGGAATAGGGGTGAAGTGAGCAATTTTCCAGAGCCGTCAGATGATGGCTTAATTTAAAGAGGATCTTACAAATAGCCACACCAGGGATGCTATCTGGTGGATGGCCACCTTCAGGATATTAATTGGAAGTCCACTTTCTCCAATGAGTTACATGTCCTTTTATAGTCAGTAATGGTTTCAAGACTGGACATTGCAAAGGAAGATAGAGAAGAATTTTGCAAGTTGTTGCAAGGTCCATTTGGGGCCTGCATAAGTAGGGGAGCTTATTGGGGTACCAAAGTAAGTGGCAAAGTTATTACTGATGAATTTATACCATATCTGGGTCATACATTCTTACCAGATTCCTCATTTAGCCATGTGCTTAGTTCTTACCAGAACTTTTTGCTATTGAAAAGGGATCATTATAGAAAGTCTCCTAAATGACTGCTTTTAACAGTTCTAACTAAGGCTTTATACTCCCTGCAAAAGGATTTATAAGAAAATAGAGTGAGTTTGACCCTGATGGTACAATAGACTAACCAGTGTCTGTCTCTTTCCAAGATCAGAACCTTGAATTGAGGTAAAAAAAACAATGCATTAAATAGGTTCATAGGTTAGTACTAGGCTAACTGCTCTTGCGAGCCATTCTAAGCCTAGCCAGTTATCCCCTGTGAGATTCAAACCCTGTATCTTGTGTTTGTAAGGCAAACACCTTAACCATTAGGCCACCCTCCCAACCCAAAAGGGCACTCCTCTCAAAGGAAATCACTCAGAAACATACCCCCCCAACACACACACACACACACACACTCAGCAATTGCAGAATTCAAACCCCTTTCTAACTATGTTATGATACTAGAAAAATACACATTAACAGGACGCACTATATGCCTTTTATCACAAGGCTCTTGTTTTTTTTATAGCACAATGCTTGTCTAGATTAGAGAACAGAAATTTCTGAAAGTAGGTAAGTGGCTGGCCTCTGACAAGGGTCATCAGTTATAGAGAGACACTCTATGGTTACATTTATATGCAAGAAGTCCTAAAGGTGTTTGAAGTTAAATTATCTAGATGTGACTAGACAAGATGAAACTCTTTGTTCATGGTATCATATATTGATCTCTATTATATCTGCTGGTCTAGTATGTTCATCGTTTTAGCTTTAGGATGCACTAAGTAATGAAATGCAGAAATAAAAAGTATATATCTTCATATCAATTGATGTCCAAGACATCCCTTTGTGTGAGCAGTTATAGGGATTCCCTCTGCTGATATCACAGTTCAGTACATTTCTGAAAATATTCTAGTGTTTGCATTCAAGGATCTCGCTTTGATACATACAGAGAAATCAACTGTCAGGCTGTCAGTGCACCCTTCCCCCAAGTTCCCAATTCAACTCCCATTTGCGGAGTCAGCTCAACCTGAAATAAATAAATAAGTACATAAACTGATAAACTTGCCCAACTTACAAAAATCTCCATCTGCAGTTACTGGATGAAGTAAACATTCAAACACAGTGGAGTGAGACGGTAGTAAGTCCATAATGTAGCTGGCTTTCTTTCAAATTAGTTGATGCATTTAGCAGCACAGGGGGCTACTTTCTGGAAATAATCCAAAACAGTACATATAGAACCCCCAGGAGGAAGGCTAAATGGCAGAGACTCAGCAGGCACAACCCTGACACATAAATTTGAAAAAAGGAGGTCTGCATTCCAAAATTGTAGTTAGTTAAGGTGGAAATGAAAATCAAGTGGTCATGGTACAAATGTCCTCAATGGATGCATTCTTGAAACAAACAATAAAAGCAGCCATATCACTAGTCCAGTGGCTTGTGACAACACAGTCTTGTGGCAAAAGACAAAGCAGTTAGTAAAGAAGACCTTGTCCAGGTGGATAAGTACTGTAAGCCTCTGTTTACCAAAGGAAACAAACAAGCAGTTTGTCTTTCTGAATTCAAGAAATCCCCTTCTGTTAGAACCTGAGCTGGCAGTACTCATCAAGAATGTGAAGGGCTTATTCTCCCCAGGATACTGCCATTGAAAACATAGGGAGCTGAATGACAGATCAAAGATTACTTTTAAGAGGAAATGCAAGTTAAGACAAGAGTACAACCAGTCCTTTTGAAAGGCCTTCCAAGGTTCTCTGCAACTAAGAACCTTTAGCTCAGAAATCCAACAAGCATATATTATGACCACCAAGGAAGGCATCTTTCAAGAGGACAACTTCGGAACTGCCAAAACAAAGTGGAGCACATCCAACAGCTCAGGGTTTGACATGGCCTTGCATGTTAAGCAGAGATCGCCTCTGAGTAGACGATATGCCACAGAGTATAGCTGGAGTTTTTTTAGATGGTCAACATATGGCATCTGCTTTAGGACTGTGATTCTTTTAGTGAGGTATTTCTGTGGCCTTTCCAGCTGTTGCAGATGTCTTGTGAGGTACATTCCAAATGGGGCATTATACTCTATAATGGGTCTAATGAGGGATGAGTACAGTGGGACAATGACCTCCTTTTTTCTGGATGAAAATCCCTTATTGATGAGGTGTGCCACATGGAAGGATTTCCTGACTGCTGTGGCGATGTGGTTATCGAAAGTGAGACCACTGTCACCTGTGTCCCTAAGTTTCTCATCACACTTTCGATGTTTAGTGTCCTGCCACCTATGTGGTAATTCATGGGTACATGTTTTTTTCCAAAAGGAATAACTATACATTTCTTGGCATTAAGCTTGTGCCCATGGCTCTGGCACCAGGCATCTGTTTCTGTAAGGCCCTTTTGTAGAATATCCACATCATTTGGGGATTCAATAATGGCTCCCAGTTTGCAGTCATCTGTGAACTTTGTAGCCAGAGTCTCTTAGTTTTGGCCTGTACTTCAGAGAAGTAGATGCCAAACAAGAGTGGTCCCAGGACTGAACCCTGAGGTACTCCACTTGTCACTTGTCTGGAGCTGGATTTGGAGTCCGCTACTTTTACAGTCTGGGTTCTGTCAGTAAGCCACTTGGCAACCCATTGAGTGAAGTAGAGATTTATGCCCAGCTTAGTAAGTTTATCTATGTTTCCAGAGTGGGTGATGGTATTGAAGGCCTTGGCGAGGTCCAGATAGGCTGTGTGGACCGCCTTACCCTCGTCCACAGCTCTGGAGACTGATTTGAAGAAGTCAGTCAGATTCAGGAGACAAGATCGGCCCTTCACAAACCCAAACTGGGTGGGGTCCAGTGTTTGAAGGTTGCCAATATCTTTGTTTATAAGTTCCATGATAATGCGTTCCATGCCCTTGCAGATCAGGCTTGTCAGACTGATGGGACGGTAGTTCCCGGGATCCAAGGCGGATCCTCCCTTGTGGAGCGGGATAACTGTAGCTGTGCGCCATTCAGTGGGCACAAAGCCTGAGGTGAGGCTATGATTAAACATGACACTTAGGTGAGGTACCAGTTCATTTTGTAGTTCATGTAGTACACAGCCTGGGATCTCATCTGGTCCCATGGATGCTGTATTCTTAGCTTTGGAGAGTGCGGTTTCTACCTATGTGGCCGTGATTATCGGAATTTGCCGATCTTTTGGTATTGAGATGGGCCCTTTAGGGGGTGAGGGGGGGTGAAGTTGGCACTAAATTGATCTGCCAGGATATTGGCAATATCCTTGGGATCAGTATATTTAATGCCATTCTGTTGTAGCTCAGAGCAGATCTAAGCATTGCCATTTAGATTCTTGACATAACTATAGAATGCCTTGTGGTTGTCTTTGGAATCTTTGGCAATTTTATTTTCGTAACTAGCTTTTGAGGATTTTATGAGGGATCTCAGCTTCTTGCTGAGGCTGGTGAGGGAGTTTTTTGCATCCTGGGATTTTCCTCTTTTCTGTAACAGTTTCTTCCTTTTGTTGTATAGTTTGTTTATAGCAGGGGGACCACTAGATTGGCTTCCTTTTTTTGAAGAAGAGCATCTTGGTTCTATTTGGGATGGCCCGATTCATGCACAAGTGGATGTGCTCGTACAGTGCCTTAGTGTAGGATTCTGCAGTCGAACGTCCAGATCCCGTCTGCGTGGGTGTTGTGAAGTTTGTCACTTCTGACTTCAGTAGCATGAAGTTGGCTTTGGAGAAGTTTTTTAAGGAGGTTTCCTTACTGGGGGGTGAGATGTGGATGTCAAGGGTGATTTGCATATGGTCAGACCTGACCAATGAGGGGGTGACCACTGGTGTGGAGCATCTATCTCCCATGTTGGTAATGACCAGGTCTAGGATATTGGAGCCCCTGGTAAGACAATGGATTAGTTGATCCAGGGCGTTGGAATTTATGAATTCCAAGAACCGTTGGGAAAAGGAGTTGGTACCAGAGTAGTTTTCCCAATTAATGGCAGGGTAGTTGAAATCACCCAGTATTAGGGTGTTTGGTTGTATCTTAATATTTTCCAGTATGTTTAGAAAGGTGTAGTGAGAATCTTGGGGCATGGTGGGGGATCTGTTGCAAGCTACAATTTGGATTGTAGTCTTACCTAGTGTTAGTTGCATCTGGAAAATTTCAGATGCATTGTGTTGGGCAACTTGCCTGGAGGTGTGAATATCCTTGGTGAATATGGGCACTCCTCCACCTTTAGTGTTTCGGTCTTGGTTTTGTGGCTGAAAAGTGTGGTAAGAATTGTAGCCTGGTATTGCAGGGGTGCTCTCTGGAGTCTTGAACCAGATCTCAGTTATTGCACAGATATCGATGTTCTCCATTTTTAGGAGTGCCTCAAGAGAGTGCATTTTGAAGTTTAGACTTCTAGCATTGAGTAGAATTGCCTTCAGATTTTGCATGCTTGTATCTGCCTGAGGTAGACCATTTATACTTAAGTGACTGTGGCCAGGTTGATTGCGGACCTTAAAATTAAAGAACTGAAGTGTTTTAGCCCATTGATAGAGTTTTATATTGCTATCTTTCTGTCTATAAAACCCATTGTAAAGGAGTGTTGTCCATTACCATGACAAGCTCTCTTTAAAACAAGTAATATTTCAGGGAGATAACAGCCCATTTAATTGCAAGGCACTCCTTTTCAATCACTCAATATCTTTTCTCAGCATTGCTGGGCTTTCTGCTAAGGTAACTTATGGGATGTTCCTCCTCTTCGACCATTTGAGTTAATACACTTTGGAGATGTCATTATGTGTCAGGAACCATTTGCTGAACTCATAGACCATCAGTATTGGTAAGTTACTATTGCTGTAAAATTAACATGGTGCAAGAAATTCAAAATGTTTTGGATGTTTGTGAGATGTTTTCCTCAGTCTTCAGAGAATGTTATGACATCATGCATGTAGGCTGTAGCATATCTGGTATGGGATATTAGAGTCTTGTCCATCAAAAACTGCAATGTCATAGATTCTTCAAGGAGACTGAAAGGCAGAACACTATAGCAGAGAAATCCATCATGTGTGGAATTTACTATCTTTTCCTTTGCTTCTCAGGCTTAATAGAATTTGCTGCTAAACTTTGGTTAGCTACAAAGTGGATAGAAACCTAGTCTGACCAAACGTTTTAAATAGTTCATCCATTTTGAGCATATTAAGCCAGTTAAAGTTTGATACATTGTTCAGATTTTTAAATTCACTGCACAATCTTATACAGCCATCAGATTACAGAACCAGTAGTGCTGGATTCACTCAGTATGAGTTTCTTTTGTTATCCCAGATTTAATAATTTTCTGTACTTCTTCCCTATCTGCTTGTTGCTGGGATTATGGTTTCCAATGTGTATCTATATGTGTATGTGTGTATACATATATATATATATATATATATATATATATATATATGTATATGTATATATATATATATATATATATATATATATGTGTGTGTGTGTGTGTGTGTGTGTGTGTATAATTTACTTTTTCATTAGGCATAGTTTTTGTATTATGCTTGATTAAACTGGTCTCTAGGCAATTCTGAAAATATGTCCCTATTCACTTCTTTGTTCTGAGACACTGATAATGTCTCCCTGTTTTGACTTCTGGACATGCTTACACTCTGCAAACATGAAGTTTCTTTCCAACATTTAGAACAGCTATGTGGTTTAACTAACCTGATTTCCTTTTTCTTAGCTGTCTCACGTAATTCACTTCATTAATTTTCTCTACAATTTCAGAATTTACTTCTTGCTCAACGAGAACCTTATTTTCGGGGTGGGGGGCACAAGCATGTACATTTTCTCCTGGTTTTAATCCTCTAAGATAAGTACTTATGTTATATGCTCAGCGATTTGCCTCGTGTCCACTTTGTATGTTCTCTTACTATAGGCGATATAGTTCTCAACCTGTTGGTGTTTCAGGTGTTGATTTGGCATCTTATTTGAGACTGCTACAACTAATGAACTCATCACCACTGAATTAGAGTCAGAGCAATGCACCACTAAGCCAAAACAACTCTAAATAAGCACCTCTGACAAGTTTCGAACTCAACGAATGTTATGACATCATGCCTGTAATTCTGCAGCATATCTGGTATGGGATATTAGAGTCTTGTCCATCAGCTACTGCAGTATCATAGATTCTTCATGGAAACCAAAATGCAGGACAATCTGTAGCAGAATAATCCATCATGTGTAGAATACACTATCTTTTCCTTTGCTTCTGAGGCTAACAGAATTTGTTGCTAACTTTTGGTTACCTGCAAAATGGATAGAAACCTAGTCTGAATTATGGCTCTAGAAGTTAAAATAAGTCAGGTTGAGATGGAAATGAACAACTTGGAAGATAGTTTTGTTCACAATGAGATTACATGCAGCAATTTAATTTTGCTGGACAAGATAATGTTTTCAAATGGAAAAAAGTCACGAGAGGTAAAATTACTGACTTTATAAATGCTATGATGTAGTTGACAGTCTTCCTTCTAAGGAATGGATTGTTTTGGACAATTTGAGTGATGAACAAAGTGATAATGTTCTAATTTAACTGATGTGCAGTTGGCTGTGCCTAATTTAGGAACTGAATTTATTCTTGCATTTTTTTGGCATTTTTACAGATTAGATATTGACTGCTTCAGACCTGCTATAATGTTATGTTCAGCAGAGTATATTGAGGAAAAAAAAACATGTATTGGGCTAGTCCTTGTACAGTTTCTAGTATGGTTGAATTTAACAATTGTATTGAATATTTGTATTTTTTAGATAATTACTCAGTTTTATAGATTGAGGATGATACTGATAGTTTTTTTACTTGCCTTAACAATTGAGAGTGCTTATATTCCTAGTTTTTCAAATGATGGTGTTAAACCTTTGCATTTAGTGCAGAGCAAGATTTGGTTGGCTAATAGAAGTTAAAGGATATTGTTACCTCTCGTTCATACCAAAGGTGTGGTCCGAACTGAAAGGTTTCATAGTTGGTTCTCTTATCTTCTAAATGTTATGACTTAACTTGGCCCTCCGGTTGTCAGATGGATGACTCCTTGTCAGTTTGCCTTTGTGGGCAGTGAAAATTTGTATTTTAAAGTAACATGCTATAAGGAATCTTGTACAACACCTTCAAGAAGTGACAGTCCCATTGGTGATGATGTTGATTGTTAATGTTGGTGCTTGATTTTCATCTGGGATGTCTGTTGTGTAGATTTTCCATGTTCTTGCAGTTTCCCCTAGAGTCTCTGGATTTCCTTCTGCAATTTAAAGATGTGTTTATTTCAGTTTCTAATTTTTCTAACTGTGGTGCATACTTGCCTTGTACTTTTGGAGCTTTGAGTTAGATGACTGCGAGGTTATAAAAGTAATTGAAGTTTAAGTGTTATTGAACTGGTCAGTAGTTAAAGTAGCAGGTTGCCTTTCTGTTGTTGTTGGCTGTTGTTGTTAGGGACTTCAACTTTATTTTCTTACTGTTAAGACTTGAGTAAGCCTGGAAACCACAAGTATAATGGAAGGATTGAGTTGAATAAAGAGTTGCCTAAGTAATGCAAATTGTTATAACTGAAGGATTGGTTTGAAATGTAAAAATTAGCTAATGGTATTTATTTTCAACGTTTATCGTACAATTGCTGGAAGGGAAGCTTCTGGATAACATTAAGCTGTACAGAGAAGAAGTTATTTGTTTCCAGAGGAGTGGAATAACTTGAGGGATTTGGATGAACTGTTTCAAGTTGGTAGCCAAGGTCTATTTAGTTATTTATGTTTCTACAAATAAATGGACCATAACAGTTACAGTTTAGTGCGTAAGGCTGGCATAATGTTTAAGGTGTTTACCTCACAGGCACAAGGTACATGTTTTGATTCTCACATGTGGTAATTGGCTAGGCTCACACGGCAGTTAGCTAATCTAATTGATGAATCTATAGACTTCAAGTTGTTAGAATTACAGGATGTGTTAGCATGGATTTTAGGAAGGATATGAAGTCTGAAGCTCAAATTCATGTCTGCATGTAGTGAGTTCAATCGTCACTCATCTTCTAGAAAACCACAAATTTTATGACGAAAAGACCAATAAATAGTATGCAGTAATCTGGATGTTCTGCAAACATCTGGACAGTGGAGAGGTTTGAAGGGGATAAAAAGGCTGCAAAAAAGGCAACAAATGTTAAATATTATTCTTATAGCAAAGTTGCTTGATTAACAGGATTTGTGTTGGCATGCATTTTCTGAATGACAAATGTGGGTTTTTTTGGGGGTTAGGGGAATAAGACTGATCTGTCACTAGCAGCAGTCAAGCGGTACCTCTTGACCTCCCAGCTCAAGAAATCTGTAAAAAGACAAAAATAAAGGGGGCACAAAGGCTCTAAAGCAGAATAACATTTTAAATATTGCTCTTATAAGATTACAAAGTTCCTTGAATGACAGGATTTGTTTCTGAAATAAATACTCAAACTCAATTGTATGTCATTATTTATTGACTTCACTCTACAATGACTGGAACAAACCACCCATTTTAGGAGTAAGCCCCCCCCCCCCCAAAATTGAACTAAATATCCAGATTGTTTTTTTGTAATATTCTGGATGTAAAATACTTCCTCCAACACCATTTACATATATTACCTTATAGGTTCATAGGTGGTTACTAGTCTAGCAGCCCTAGAGCCTTTACAAGCTATGTTAATTATAAGTATCCCCATTTGTTCTTTTTTGGATAGCTCACAGAATAAATGTAAGAACAGAGCAGGAATGTGATCAGCACTGGCTACCCCTATCATGACGGACATGAGTGCCACTCCAGGGACGAATTTGCAATCTCCCATTCGATTATCTAGGTTGCATTTGAATAGGACCTGCTCTTCTCTTATCTCTTTCTTCCTCTCTTTCTTTATAAATGATCTTCCTTTACCTGTTTCCTCTTCTTATACCAGAACTCCTGAAAGAACGGACTGTACACGATAGGAGAGCTGGAAAACTCAAATTTAATCACCCAAATACGATACAAATGATAAAAATCCAAATAATGGTAAGCGCTTTCGGCAGATTCAAATAACCCGCCTTCATCAGACAACCACGAGATGACAAGGAAATCTCTTATACTATACATTTAAAATGAATCAACCTATCAAATTAAAGTGCATTACTAAATTAGACAGAAGTCCATAGCAACCTTAAGAGGCATAAAACCCAATTAAGGGTTACGAAGAAAAAATACAAATACTAAATAAACAATCATTAAAAAGAAGAATTAAAAAGTAATGTAGCTAGCAAATGCACATACTGCAACATATCAGTTGTATGAAAGCTAGTCAATTGACTAGTAAGGCTCTAAAATTGCGCTACACTTTAAAAAAATATATTTATAAGTCCCGCTTTAGTAAGCGTTGTCAGTATGAATATTCCGAATTTTTAAGAACAATAACAATCCCACCTCTGCTAAAATACAACAGCTTGGATAAATAGCTTAACTCACAAATGAATGTTACTTAGATTAATAAATAGCAGGGATACACATCTAAATAAAACGTGCCCTAATCAAAACAGAGCTAAAATCTGCAATAATACAGGATCGGGCGTACATGTTGAAAAGCTGGAAAACAATCAGCCCTAACCATTATGGGCAGCAGTAGTGTTAAATAGCTAACCTGTACAATAGGAATCTGTACATAAGTCAAAAACAAAGCAAAGCTAGCTAATGTGCGCATCAAGTAGATGTTATATTCAATAATTAAACCAAGCCTCTTCGGAACCTATTACATGTACAAATAATGACAGTAGAAAACGAGGGAAGGGCATAAAAATGTCAGGTGGCAAAATCAATCATCATAACAAATACAATAGTAGATTGTTACAACTGTCTACGCTCAAAACAATGAGCGACTGAAGCCCAAAAAATCCAAATCTACTAGTTTATAGAAATGAAACATTATGTCTATCTATTATGGGATAACCATTTTAAAACACATTTAATAGATAATCCTTCGTTAATACCAGGGAATATGTGAGCCCTAGTCCTAATCTGCCATAGCAATTCGTCAATTTCCAAACGAATTTGCCATGGTCCACCCCTTAAATCCATTTCTCTATGTTGTAATACAAAAAAATTGGAATGCATGACCTGTAAATTCAAGGCAGTGTCTGGCTAGAGCATTATTGACATCTGTTTTTGTGATTGCATACTGATGTTCGTAAATTCTGTTTTTTAGCTTTCTCTCGGTTTTACCTATGTAGAAAGCATTGCAGAAATTACAAAGTGCAACATATATAACTGCCTTAGACTCACAGGTATAATGTCCAATAGACTTGTACTCCTTGCCATTGATGTTACATGCATTTGCTACTCTAATGTGTTTACATTGGGAGCATGCACCACATCTAAACATGCCTTTAAATCTGTTACATTTAAGGAAGGATTTTCTTTCAAAAATACTTTTCATGTTTTCCCCCCTCCTGTATGTGATTTTTGGGTAGTCACCTAGAAGGTTCCAAAGGGACCTATCCTGCTTAATGATTTCCCAATTTTTATTTATGACTTCTTTGATTTTTGAGGAGTCTAGGGAAAAAGTCTGTATAAAACTGATGTTAAACTTGTTGGTATCATTAAGCTTAGGAATATTACAAGTTTGGGATGGTATGGAATCATTAGGAGGCTGCAAGTTGTTGTTAATGTGGCCCGAAAGTAGGGGAAAAAAGTGGCCTGACTCACATTTGTTGGTAACCTCTATGAGTACTTTAGAAACTAAAGGCCGTGGGTAACCTCGTAAAATAAACATATCAGCAAGGCTGTTACATTCCAAAATGAAGTCAACTGAGTCGCTGACCATACGGGCTGCTCTAACCAACTGCCCCTTGATAACGGATTTCTTTTGGTGGTAGGGATGATTGCTGGAGAAGTGTAGAAATGCATTGGAGTATGTTGGTTTCCTATATATTCTACTTTTCAGCCTTTGGTTGACTTTATCCTTGATTAACAGTATGTCAAGATAGTTAATCTGTGAATCATCTATTTTATATGTAAATTCCAAAAAATTTGTTGATTTTGAAATGTTATCTATAAATGTTGGAATCAATTCTTTGTCACCCTCCCAAATACAAAAAAATGTCATCCTGGTAACGAGTGTACCAGGTGACGTATTTAGAAAAAAGCTCGTTCTTGAATAGAAAACAAGACTCCCAATAAGCAAGTACTGCATTTGCAAACGACCCACCACAGGGCGAACCCATGGCAACGCCCGAAGTTTGCAAATAAAACATACCTTCGAACGTGAAAAAATTGTTAGATAACACTATTTCCAGTAGGGTCTCAATCAGGTTCATGGTGTCATGTTCGACATTTTTCATCAACATGAACTCCCTCACCCAAGCAAGGCCGATATCTTGTGGGATAACGGTATATAAATCTTTAATGTCGACAGTAAGAAACACCATGCAATCCTTATATGTGAGCATACTGATATTCTTAAGGAAAGACCATGAATCTTTGCAAATGTGAGATTCAGAGTCAATCAAAGGTTTCAAAATACTGTCGACATATTTTGCACATGCTTGGGTGATGGACCCTCTACCATCTATGATGGGTCTGAATGGGGGCGAAATGAGTCTTTTATGTAATTTTGGGGTCCCAAAGAATGCCGGAATTCTTGGGGCCGGCATAGTCAAATACTTGAGGGTGTCTGTGTTGATATAACCCTCCAAAACTAGATCATTAAGCATATTATTAATTTTCTTATAAGCCCCATGGATCTCATTTAGAGATGAGATTTTATAGGCTGGCGAGTCAAGATGTTGAGACAAATACTCCACGTATTTGTAATGGTCCATGAAGGCTAACCCCCCACCTTTATCAGGTTTCATGACTCTGATTTGACAATCCTTAATTAACTGGATGAAATCTTTTTCAAAAGGAGCGATGTTAAAAGAGTTTTTTTTTTTGTTGGCCATAAGTAATTTGATTCTTAATGGCCCACATATCCATCTCGCACATTTTTTCAAAGGTTTGCAAGGTGGAATGTAAAGGGGGGTTATAAGAGCTAGATACTCTAAGTAAACTGGTAGCTGATGAGTCATTGCCCAAAAGGCAATTTAGATTAAGTTTACGTGTAAAAACCTTCAAATCAATAATTAGCCTGCCTATATCCATGGAACGCCCTGGTACAAAGGAAAAGTCTTTAGCCAAAAAGTCAATAATGTCCTGTGAAATAGTCAAAGAAGTGTAATTGTACACAGTAAAGTCACCATTAGAGCTTTTATCAACTTTCGGATGTACTCCAAAGTTGATCATATCGATCATCTCCTGCGACCTCGTCTCCTGTTCCTCGAATTGTACTGTGGTTGGGCTCGAGGACGATTGTTGCCCCTGTGATTGTTCACCATCTGAAAATCCTCGTTATCTTGATTGTTATAGATAATAGGATGTTCATTAGATACAGAGGGCAACTCCCCATCCACCACAGGGGGGTTAATGTTGGTGTTATTGTTAACATTAAGTCTGGGACTCCTTCTGACAACTGGTCTACTGTTAGTACTGATGTTATTAGCATTATCTGTATTGTTCTGGGGAGGTTGAACAGGAAGAAATTCAGTTGCCATGTTACCAGCTGCATTGTTCGTTGGGCTCTGTGTTAATCTAGGATAAGCACGTTTAGTTGCATACTCCTTGATGTCCCTTGCTAATTTCTTTTTCTTGTTAGAAATCAGCTTATCCATGGTGGCATTGATACTGACAAAAATCCTGCAATATTCGTGTTTATAACTAAGAAACTCACTGTGTGATTTAATGTCAGATTCCAGTGCTTCAAGTTCTGTTTTTAATTTACAAATGTCAGTATTGTAAAAGGCAATTAGGGCTTGCAAAAACTCAAACCCTTGCCTATCGAAGAGCTCAATTAATTCTTGATAAAAAGGAGAAACTTCAGTTAGGCCGGCTGGAAAACGCCATTGGCGTAGGCCTTTAGGAATGACTTTATTTTTAATACATTCCTGCAAATACGAAGTCTCCAGCTGAAGCTTCTTGCATTTAAACAATTTCATATCAAGAAGATCGATTTTAGTTTCCAAATTATAAGACTCAGCAACAACAAGTTCATTGTTTTCATCCAAATTATTGTCAGATGTAAAAAAACAATTATTATCTAAAAAATTGTTTATAATGGGTATAGCATCAGATTGGCGGTTTCCAACCTCATACCTTCTATTTTGTCCTAATATTGACCCTGGATCCCTTGATAGTTGACTAGTAGAAGGCAGAGGAAGATGTTGTAAGCGTACAGTCGCCGCAGCATGGCCACTGGCTTCGGGAATAAACATCCTAGGTGAGCCCTGTCCGTTGGGAATAGTTCCTCCGCTGGAAACAGTAACAGGTGAATTATTCTCAATTTGCCGTGCCTCCGCTGGATCAGCCAAATTTGAAATGGCATCCACCTTTTGTGTGAGTGTATCCACTCTGCAAAGCAATGCCTCAATGAGTTGCGTGAGATTATTTTGTTGCGAATCGTTGTGAATATGACCCAAATCTCGTGGTGTAAAGAGTGGGGGTGAGCCAGCTTCTCCAGTGTCGTCCGCCATGAAAAACAAGTCAAATACCAAACAACAAGAAACAAGAACTCCTGAAAGGACGGACTGTACATGATAGGAGAGCTGGAAAGCTCAAATTTAATCACCCAAATACGATACAAATGATAAAAGTCCAAATAATGGTAAGCGCTTTCGGCAGATTCAAATAACCCGCCTTCATCAGACAAAGAGCTTGCCTGTGTCTGGATGCTTAAATGACAAAGATATATCTATATAGCTACATTGTCCACATTTACCACAGGATTTAGTGCCGGGCAACAATCTAGTAGGTCTGAAACCCCAGTTTACATTTAGGAACAAAAAGAATTTACAGAGAAGACTCTGTGGAGTAAAAGAATTTATGTGAGAAAAATTGTTGCCCGGCACTAAATCCTAAAAGCTATATAGATACATCTTTGTCATATAAGCATCCAGACACAGGCAAGCTCTTTGATATTAGAGTTCATGCTACATGTGCGAGTTCGCATGTTGTTTATCTTGCCCACTGTATCATTTGTCAAAATTTCTATGTTGGCAAAACTGACCGCACTTTAAGAGAGAGAATAAGGGAACATGTTTACCACATTAAAAAGGGATCCAAGGTTAATGCATTGGCTAAGCATGTTAAAAACATGGGTGAATCTCATAAATTTCAGTTTAAAGTGCTATCCAAGTCCTCTGAGAGTGACAGAGGTGGGGATGTTAGACTTAGGACTGAAGAAATAGAAGCTAGATGGATAGTGATGTTGAGATCTAATACAGGACATGGTCTCAATGAATGTATACCTTTGAAACCCATACTGCACACCAGAGGCTTGAGAAGATGATTTTTTATATACACATATATTTTACATAGAAAAACATTTCTTTTGACTTTTCATATATATTGTGTGGTACATATATATATATATATATATATATATATATATATATATATTTTTTTTTTTATTTTATTCATATGAATGCATTTTAGCAAGAATGTATTTATTTATATATGCATTTTATAAGATAGTTTTGCACCTTTAACTTAATTGGAATGTGAACATGTGATTTGTTTTGTATATATAAAGGTGTGTTCTTTAGTTGATTAATATACACCTGAAGAAGCTATGTGAAAGTGCTTGTGTTTCTGAATAAAGGCCTATTTTCATCATTTTATATTTCGTTTGGATTTTGAAGCCTTGTCCCAGTATTTTTCTTCTTTTTGAGAGTAGAAGATGTTCTAAATGTGCAGTCAGTGAGAACTATACACATGACCAAGGGTCATATCTTTTCTCCCTAACTGTTCTTGCCCAGTTGTCATCAGTGATTAGAGACAATGATGCCAGGTTGTTAGACATGATTTGATGGACCTACAGTGATAGTGCAGAAGAAAGGGTTTTCTAGTGGTGCTTCATACAATTTTAGTAATGCTTTACAGGTGGCAAGTATGCACAAATACACAGCAGTGGCTTCACTTCATCTAACATATTCCGGATAAGGCTTGCATGTCTATGTAGTCATTGTCGGGAAGAAGAATTTCTCATAAAGTGTGCATACCTGACATTTGACATTGTGCTATAAACTGTAACTGGAAGCCACAGTGATACTGCTATGTGGTCTAATGACTGCACTTTAGTATATTTCATAGTTGTGTGAACCTGCCACAGTGTGGTCTGAACAATAGTCGGTGTCAACCATAAGGCCTGACATCCGTTTGTTGACGTGCATTACTTTATGTGATTTTCATGAACAGTCTGGAATTCCTGTAAGGAAACTTGTAATGTAAAGTCAGATGGTATAGTGGAATAGTAATTGCAGAAATATGGCTGTCCATTTGATTATAGCTACTTTCTGGTGAGCTGTGTATGCTTAAATGTAACTTTGGTGACAGAAGAACCAGGTAATTACTAACATTGATTTCTTCATTTGGTTTAAAAACCTGTTTCCTAAATGACTCTGCTCATACCTCATCTGATGCTATTGTTAAGATTCCTGTGAATATGCTAAGCTGTTGTCTGTGACTTAGGGTTCCCACACATATGCATCACACCTCCTTCATCCTATGCTGCTCAACAGTCAATTGAAGTTACTCACCGAGGAGTCTTGATGTCTGCATAATGAATTCATCTCCTCAGCATGGTACCTGTTAGCTCAGCTTGCCCCTTCCTGTATTGAAAGCCAGAGACATTGTTATTCATCAGGCTTCACAGGTTATGCATTTGTAGATGGTAAGATAGCTGAAAGGTGTCTTACCAAACTTTAAAGAGTCTCTTATAACTTTGCGTTTATATAGTGCTGTTGCCATGCGCTGTTTGTACATTTGCTGGCTTGCTTGTACTTTGTTTCAGCTCAGCTATTTAAAACCCAAAGTTTGCCCTTTGCACCCTTTTTTTTAATGAAGCCAAATTTACCCAGCCCTGTTACAGATATTAGTTGGTGTTTACACTTTTAACATCTCATTTGCTCTGTTGATCTTCCTTGGATAAAGGGCCTCTCATGCTTGATCCCTGCTGTAAGAACTAAATTCATATAACAGTCACAATTACAGAAAAAAATGACTGTTGTGTAAACCATACTGTTAGAGGTAGTCTGGTTTACATAGCTTCCTGGAGAAGTGTTAATTTCTGTATATTGATGAGTAGAAAAGCATGTTGTGACAACCTGCAAAAGAAAACAATTTTGAGAGAAAGTAAGAACAGTGTGCACACTGCATGGAACAGTGAGAGTAGGCAGTGTACAGCATGAAGTAAAGAATGTACCAAGTTGTTTCAAAAACATCACACCAGCAATGAATATGTGCACACAACAGCAGTAGTAACTGCAAATAGGACGACACATCAGTGACATGCCTTATGGGTAAAAATGCAGAGAACTGCAATTCTGTGTAAAGCAAATATGAGTACTCATTTTGGTTAGAGTATGAATTTGCAGTCATAGCTAAATCTGTCAGTGGCGCAGATTGCTATATGTGTATGTTACGGGCATGTTCAGAGGAATACTTAAAAACCTTTACATTAGGGATTGCTAAAAGCATATTTCTACCATGACTTACTGTGAAAGAGCTATTCAGATGATAGCAGTAAGGAGAGAGGGAACAGTTTCAAAGGCACACCTGGCTGATTGCAAGCAACTCTGATGTGTATTGTCATTCAAATTAGCTGAACCTTGCAGGGCAGGAAATGTGAAACTATTCTAACTAAGGGTGGGAATATGGGAGGAGTAACTTGAGAATGAACTGAAACAGATCAAAGTTGAATGTCTAAATAAACTCTGTTATTTCAGCAATGAGCTGGCAGTTCGGGAAGATTTTTTCACAAAATGTGTAAGACAATGTAAGGAAACACATTTGTAAAAGGCACTGTGTGACAGTAAATGATACTTTTACTGAGGCCTGTCAAACTTAGCTGCTCTTTCCTATTTTTCCGTTCTAAGTGAAGTGAATGGAAGTTTTATATGACAGCCCAGCTATGGGCACTGTAATCTCAGAAACAGTGGTCTTACATCTTTAGAATAAAACAAACTCTCATCAGGATGTCTGCCCCCAGGAGGTCAGTCAGGGTTACAAAAATAATAAAATTAGTAGTAACTACTTCTGTCTGGTGCATACAGGTTTGCAATGAGCCAAACATAAGGAAAAGTAAAAAAAAATATCTTTTTCAATTTTTTTCCGTAGTGGTCCTTTAACAAACTTGCAGTGTTATATTTTACTTTGTTGTACTCTTAACATTTTCCCAGAACAAGACGTCTGAGTATAATTAACAGTATTTTTTTAGGGGGTGGGTCATTGGCACGACTACTGCACTTCTATATATTTTATTTATTTATATATTTTTTTCTTGCCAGTATTGTCTGAGAGTAGCTATAATTATAAGAAAATGAAAAACATAACATTAACATTTTTAATTAGGGTAGAATGCTTGCATTAGAATAATCTAAAAATAAATAAGCAGGCAGTGTACACATGCATTGTGTTTAAATCAGTATCTGTGGTACTTGAATACTTCAGAATCAGTACATGTGAAATGGAATGCCTGGAATATTATTTCTGTTATATGTGTATTGGTCTGGGACTGGTATTCTGTATGCATCCTCCTTTTCTGGAAAATAAAATTAAAAGATATTGTGCATACAAATAAGGAAATTACTGCATGTGAAAATGCTTGTACATGACTGTGGTGGTTACAGTATGATATTTTTGGCCATTTTTAGGAGTCTTTCTTTCTGGAGGTTAGGACACCTGTTGGGGCATTTTAGATCATTTTGTCAGAAATAGGTCTCTGAAATGAAATTGCCTGTAGTTTACACAGACAGACACACCACCAAATAAAATAAGATTATGTGCAAGTTCTTGGCTATTGTGATGTGAAAGAAATGCAACCATGGAGATTTATTTTACTTAAACATTGTAGGTTGAAAGCAGTTTCTCTGGGTAGGGAGTTGGGCTGGGGGCAATGCTTGTGTGAATAGCTGCAGTTCTGTCTACATTTGCAACAGTAATGTACATTTCACTGAAGTAAGATCGACCAGAAGCTGAAGCTCTGAAATCTGAGTGTGGTTTGTATGTGTGTGGTGGTGGTGGTGGGGGTCAAGGAATTTTTGTTAAACCATGTTTTATTGTAGAAAGTCTGGTAAGTAAAATTAATTTTAAAATGAAATGTGTACTTGGCTGATGCACACAAGCTGTGATAGTGAGTCTGTCAGCAAAATGAAAGTATGCACTGCAGCTGTTAGTATTTGTACTTTAATCCTGACCAGTAAAAAGCAGCTACTTCATTAGGTAATGGGGGGGGGGGGTGTTTGTGAATTCATTGAGGTGACTGGCCTTGTTTACTGTCAGTTATGGCTTTGCAAGATAACTGTTTGGGTAAAGTCTGCTGTTGGGCAAGCCTGTAACTACCATTTCTGTGCAATGGACTAAATTAATGCAGCCATTTGCAGTTCATTACTGTTTTGCTTTCTGATTTCAGAGGTTTCAGCCAGGTACTTTTGGTAGCCTGTTGGGATGGGGGACTTTCATGTCGCCAGTGTTGGAATGAAATAACCATTTAGTATTGTAATTCTGGTTTTGCAAAACTCTAATATGTCTGAGGGAGTAAGCAATATGCATACAGGCTGTGACTACGGTCTCTGTGCAGCAGATATATTTTAATGCTGGAAGGATCAAAGCAGAAAGTATAGTGGGGGCAATGGAATGACTGCCCCTGTTAGTCCTGCAAAGACAATGTAAGCTGGGACAGTGTGTGCATCACAAATGCATTAATAGTCTTTAATCCTGGCAAGGCCAAGCCAGATAGTTGGTAGGTCATGGCTGTGGCAGACTGTCAATGAAATGAGTGCTGTTTCTGAAGCTGTACATGTATACAACAGTGGCACTTAAATAATTTCTGCAATATCTTCATTTCAGAGTTGCAACAACTACGATAACCAGAATGAGTGAACAGAGTGAGCAGAGTGTTACAGTGGCCTGTCTGAAATCTATTAATTTTAAAGAGTTGACTCTTAATGAGAAGTTAAGAATCAAGAGGACTGGAAGACCCACACCTGATCTGAAGATAGAGTCTGCAGGTACAAGTAGGTCAAGAACATACACATGCAGCTTCAACAGGTCAGTGTATGACAAACAGATCTGGATCTGTGGTTGTGAGGAAACAAACAGCTTGTACTGCTTCCCATGTTTGTTGTTTGGTGGAAAGGATGCCTGGACATCAAAGGGTATGGATTACCTGAAGAGACTGGAAGAAAAGTCCAGAAGGCATGAACAGTCTGCTAAACATTTTGACAACCAAATGAGTCTAGCAGTGTTGGGAACTGTGGATATCAGGTGTCAGTTAAGTAGTGGATACCAGTTATCAGTAGAAAGACACAACAAGAAAATGGATGACAACCGTTATGTTCTGTCTATTTTAATAGACTGCATCAAGGTGTGTGGTGCACAAGAAGTAGCTTTAAGAGGCCATGATGAGTCTGAAGAGTCATGGAATCCAGGAATGTTCTGGGCACTGGTAGAATTCGGCTGCCAGTTTGATAAGAAGTTGACTGACCACTTGACAACTTCAACTGTTTTCAAAGGAACTTCAAAAACTATTCAAAATGAACTCCTGGACTGCATGCTAACAGTATGCAGAGAAGAAATAAAAAAGGAGATTTGTACTGCAAAATTTCTAGCAGTAATTGCAGATGAAACCACTGATTTTGCTGGGATATGGCAAATGGCTATTGTGTTCCGTTACGTTGTCAATGGACAGGTGGTGGAACGTTTTTGGGGATACTTTACACCACTTGGACAGACAGCACAACATATTGCTAGTGTGATAAAACAACAGTTGAAGGAAGTAGTGGGAGACCAGCATGAAAAAGTGATTGCTCAGAGTTATGATGGTGCATCTGTTATGAGTGGTGTTCAGCATGGGGTCCAGGCCATCATAAGAGAAGAGTTTAAATATGTCTACTATGTACACTGCTATGCCCACCAACTCAATCTGGTAATGCAAAGAGCCACACAACAGAATACTGAAGCAAGGACATTTTTTTAACACTTGGTGGAATTCCAGCCTTTTTCAGTCGTTCAGTTCAAAGACAAGCTGCTCTGGATAGTATAGTATCACGACGCATGCCAAGAGTGTCAGGAACACGGTGGAATTTTAACATCCGTACTGTAAATGCAGTCTACGAGAACTTGAGTCGCTGGCAGAGTACTTTAATTATTTGTACAAGAGTCCTACATCTGCTGCAGCAACTGTACTGGAAGCAAATGGGCTACTGCGATCAGTTGAAGATGACAAATTTAAATTTTGGCTTACTGTTTTCCATCGTATAATGCCCCATGTTGACATTCTGTACAGGCAACTTCAGCGTCGTACCACAGATGCAACTGCTGTTGAAAAGGATGTTCATACATTTTTGGATGCAATTGACAGTATCAGATCAGGTATCGACGGTATTGCAGAGCAGTATCTACAGACGGAGAACATCCGGTCAAAACGTAGACGAGGGCTATCAGCTTCCCGACCACTGCATGAGACCTTGCCAATTGCTGCAAAGGAAGTGTGTGATGTCGTAAAGTTCCAGGCAACATCATGATTTCAACAAACTGGCCATCTTCAAGCTTCTCAGTTACTTCTGCCTGGAAAGTTTTCAACATACATAAGAGAGTTTCCAGAAAATCTGTTCACAGGAACAATGGACAGCTATCCATTCCTGTTGAGGGGACAACTTAGAACAGAACTTGGAGTGGTGTATCAACATGAAGACTTTAAAGCAGCTGGCAGTGCAGTCAAGATGTTAAAATTCTTGTTGGACAACTCCTTAACCAGTGTGTTTTCACGGACTTACAAAGTGTTGTTAATTATAGCCACCACACCAATGTCAACTGCTGAGGCAGAAAGGTGTTTCTCAACACTGAAAAGGATTAAAACTTTTCTTCGTTCTACAATGGAGCAAGACAGATTGAATGCTTTGGCTATGCTTTCCATAGGAAAGGAGTTAATGTGGAGTATAACTAACTTCAACCACAGAGTTATTGATTTGTTTGCACAAAATAAAGAGAGACGAATGGACTTTATCAATAAGTAATGGAACACAATACACAGAAGAACACAAGAGGCACTTATTTGGTACTACTAGTACTACAAGCACTTATGTAACCCAGCCACTGGGGATGCACAAGCCAGTGCATTTCTTCGTGCCGGTCCCAAGCCCGGATAAATGCAGAGGGTGGAAGGGCATCACATATAACCTTCTGACAAAATTTTGTGGGACAACAATACAGATTTTGATACAGGATTGGTCTAGGCCCGGGTTAACAATGACAACCACCAGTACTGTTAACCAAAAGGGTGCTGGCAGAAATTGGGGGGAGGCTACTGTTGGCTCTAGAAGAGGGGGAAGGCATGCCCAAAGGTGAGATTGTGTTGATTTGGACATGTGCTGAGGAGGGATGCTGGGTATATTGGGAGAAGGATGCTAAGGATGGAGCTGCCAGGGAAGAAAAGAGGAAGGACTCGTAAGGTTAGATTTATGGATGTGGTAGAGGAAGTGATGTGGTGACAGAGCAAGATGCAGAGGACAGGAACCAATGGAAATAGATCTGATGTGGCAAACCCCTAACAGGAACAACTGAAAGACTACAAGCACTTATTTGGAACCAGCTGGGGGGTCACGTGAATATTATTTGCTTGGGGAAACTTAAAACTGTCCCTTTTGAGCCTCCATGAAAAAGGGGGTGGGAGAAATCCAGTATGACCTGATGTGTTCCAGACCACAGCTTCCAGACCACTGCTTCTCCTCAGGTGCAGAAACGGAGTATGAAGTACTGTTTGCAGTATACCGCAGAGGTAAGTGTTCAAACCAATGTGTGTATGTAACAATGTGTGCTGTGTAGAGTATTCAGCATGTGCCATACTGACTGAGCATTTATTTCATGTAAATAAGTGTGTCAAGCATTGATCCCATTGCACCATAGCCCCACCCTTCAGTTGGCCACACCCCTTTTAGTTGGCCACACCCCTTGTTGGTCACACCCATTCCGCTGTCTCCTGCAGCCCCCACTTTGATTTGAAGTCACCAGCTGACACTGTACATCACACAATGAGCGGAACAGAATAGTGACCCACTGCTAATTTGTGTAGACCCCATGATAGGTTCATAGGTTTATACTAGGCTATCTGCCCTAAGGCATTTATAAGCCTAGCCCAGAGTTTTTGTGGCTTACGCCACCCCTTATGTTAAAAAATACTGTGCCCATTAGTTTGTTGTGCCTCTGTCCAGCAGTGATACAGAGATGATTCCCGGGGTAAACCTACGATCTCCCATCCACCGGTCAAGATTTCTCTTGAACAGAGCCAGCGAGGTGCTCTGCCTCACATGGACCGGGATTTTATTCCACAACATAGGAAGTCTCTGGGTGACAAATCTATCCCTCCAGCATGTCCTATTTATATCCGTGTTAAGGTTTAAGTTGCTTGCTCTAGTGGATCTGGTGATTTGGAATTTTTGAGGTGGAGCATGTCCATTAATTCCGGGTTGGACATTGCCTTGTATGTCAGGCACAGGTCACCTCTGAGCAGACGGCATGCGACTGAATAGAGCTGGAGTTTCTTCAGTCTGGCAGCATATGAGAGATTTTGGAGTCCCTTTATCCTTTTGGTGAGGAACTTTTGGGGTCTCTCCAATTGCTGCAGGTGTCGGGTGAGATACATCCCGAATGGGGCATTGTACTCGATCATTGGTCTGATAAGTGAAGAGTACAGGGGAACAATGACCTCACTTGATCTGGATGTGAATCTCTTCATGATCAGGTGGGCAATGTAGAAGGTTTTTCTAACCACTTTAGCAATGTGAGTGTCAAAAGAAAGGCCACTGTCAACCTGGGTCCCCAGGTCCCTGATAACCTCTTCTGTGCTTAGTGGATTGCCACCTATATGGTAGCTTGGGGTTACCTTGTTTTTCCCAAAGGATATGACTATACATTTTTTGGCATTTAACTTCAGGCCATGGCTCTGGCACCAGCTATCAGGTTCCGTGAGACCTCTCTGAAGGACATCTGTGTCCGATGTACTTTCCACTATGGCTCCCAGTTTGCAGTCATCTGCAAACTTTGTCAGCCATAGTCCTCCTATGTTAGCCTGTACTTCTGAGAAGTAGATGCTGAACAACAGGGGGCCAAGGACTGAGCCCTGTGGGACACCACTTGTGACCGGCTTGGAGTCTGACATGGCGCCAGCTACTCTAACCCTGTGGGTTCTGTCCTTTAGCCAGTTTGCAACCCATCATGTGACATATGGGTTTACATTTAAGCTGGTAAGTTTCTCTATAATACCCTAGTGGGGTATTGTGTCGAAAGCTTTTGCAAGGTCAAGGTAGGCTGTATGGACTGCCTTTCCCTCATCAATGGCTTTGGTGACTGTTTCGAAGAAGTCGACCAATTTCAAAAGGCATGATCTGCCCTTGACAAAGCCAAACTGGGTCTGGTCCAATGTCTGCAAGTCCCCTATGTCTTTGTTTATGAGTTCCATTATGATCCTCTCCATAGCTTTGCAGACCAGGCTTGTTAAGCTTATGGGGCGGTAATTACCAGGGTCCGTAGAGGCACCACCTTTGTGGAGTGGGACCACAGTTGCCGTACACCACTCCTTGGGCATGTATCCTGTGGTAAGGCTAAGATTAAACAGCTGCCTTACGTGTGGGTTTAGTTCCTCATTGAGTTCGTGTAGCACACAGCCGGGGACACCATCCGGTCCAATTGATGCTGTGTTTTTAGCTTTAGAGAGAGCAGCTTTCACCTGTGCATTGGAGATGTCTGGGAGGCTGCACTCCGCTGGGATAGTTATCTCTCCTTTTGGGGGGGGGGGTGAAGTTTGCACTGAACCTGTCTGCCAGTATGTTGGCAATGTCTGTGGGTTCAGTGATTTTTGTATCATTTTGAACTAATTCTGAGCATATTTGGGAGTTTCCACCCAGGTTTCTAACATAGCTGAAGAAGGCCTTATGATTGTCTTTTGAATCTATGGCAATTTTTCTCTCAAAGTTGGCCTTGGATGATTTTATGAGTGCTCGTATTTTTTTACTAATAATGATCAAAGGTGTCTTCTCTTTTATGGATTTTGCTCTATCATGTAACAGCTTTCTCCTCTTATTGTAAAGTTTGTTTATGGCTGGGGTCCACCAGACTGGACGTTTGCCCTTGGTGGAAAGAGTCTTGGTTTTATTAGGGATTGCCTGATCTATGCAGTCCTGGAGGTGTTCGTAGAAGGCATTTGTAAGGGCTTCCGCAGCTTGGGTTGTGGTTTCCATTGGCACGGGGGCCTTGAAGGATACCACACCAGTCTTGAGTAGTGTGAAGTTTGCTTTAGAGAAGTTCTTCACTGTGGTCTTTTTGTTTGGGGTGGGGGCGGGATGTGGATATCCAGTGAGATTAGTTTATGATCTGATCTCGCCAATGAGGGATATACTTCCGGTGTGGAGCATTTTGTCCCCATGTTTGTGATGATGAGATCTAGTATATTTTCTCCTCTTGTGGGAATGGTGACTAGTTGTTCCATGGCATTTGAATTTATGAACTCCAGGAACCTTTGGGCTAGAAAGTTTGAGCTTGAGTAATGTTCCCAGTCTATATTCGGGTAGTTGAAGTCACCCAATATAATGATGTTTGGAGATACTTTTATACCCTCCAGTGTCTTCAGGAAGGCTGTGTGGGGTTCCTGAGTTTGACAGGGTGGCCTGTAGCATGCTACAAATTGTAGAGCAGTTTTGCCTATGGTTAATTGCACCTGGATGGTTTCCGATGCTTCGTGCGTTGCCACCAACCTGGAGGTGTGGGTATCCTTGATGAATATGGATACACCCCGTCCTTTTGTGGTGTGGTCCGGGTTTTGGGGCCGGAACGCATGATATGAGGTAAAACCTGATAGTGCCGGGGTGCTCTCAGGAGCCTTGAACCAGGTTTCAGTCACAGCACAGACATCGACGTTCTCCATACTGAGAAGGGCCTCGAGTGCGTGCATTTTGAGATTTAGACTTCTGGCATTGAGCAGCATTACCCTTAGTTTCTTCCCATTTTTGTTTTCTAGGGTGGTAGGTTTAGAATTTGAGCCTTGCCTAAAAAAGGCACTATGGGGGTGGCAAGAGCCTTAGCCAATATCCAGAATCCCAGGGGTGACAGGTGCAAGCTGTCCCTTGCAAAGCAGCGTGGCTTGTCAAGCATGTCATCCCAGGCAGACAGACACTGGATCCCCTTTGAATGACACCAGAAATTAAGCCAATTGTTAAAGCTGATCATCTTGTCTCTATGTTGTGGCATCATTCTTGGTGAAGGAAGGATGCTGCTCAGGGTCAGGGTCATACCTGCCTGGGCTACATAATCAGAGAGCTCCTCTATGTCTCTTTTCATGTAGTCCAGTGAGGTATGTCTCAGGTCGTTCACACCAGCATGGACAATGACTGTGTCATATTTGTACTTGCTGTGGAGTGACCCGAGTGCTTGTGTTATGTGGTGGATTCTAGCGCCCAATAGGCAGCTTACTGTGACCCTCTCCTTGTTCAGCCTGGTGAGTGGGACGTCAGTGTGTCTGACTATGGAGTCACCTATGACAAGTATGTTTGGTGTTGTATTTGGCCTTAAGGGCTGTGACTGCTTTGCACACTGATTTTGTGTTTTATGTGTTGCCGGTGGTGTGCCATGAGGTGGCGGTTGCTTGGGTGTCTGCTTTGGAGGCCTCTGCTGTTTAGGTAAATTTTTGCTCAGAGCCAGTCCTGAGTTGAGAGAGCTCAGCCTCCAGTTTGGCTAAATAGCTGCATCTCTCGCAAGTATTTGTGTTATGTGGGAGGAGGAGAGGGCTGTCTGTGTACATGAGGCAATTGTAACATTGCCTCAATATTCCCAGATTCACCAACTGGACAGGAGAGGACACCAGCATCTGGCCCTTCGACATGCTAGAGAAATTAAGAAGTTTGGGGTGTAACTGAATGAGAGAGGACTTAGTAAGGAAGTGGGTACTCCTGGGGGGGGTTCGCTAGTGAGGGACTTTGTATAATACAGAAGTGCTAAGCCAGAAAAGAAGATGCTTTTAAGACAAGTGCTGAGCTTTTTTTTTTTTTTTTTGGAGAAAAAAAAAAAAAAAGCTTTTTAGGAAGAAGTGCTGCGCTTTTTAGTTAAGGGATATACTGTTTAGATAGTCCTAAGGGAAAAAATGAAGAACAGACTTTATGGAGCCAGAAAAAGTTTAAACTTGTTAAACCAGCGCTGCCCGATGCTGCTCTAGTGGCAACTCTGCGCTAAATCACGCTAAAGCATGCTTGATAGCAGGGGCTGAAAGAGCCAGGAATTGACCATATGGCCAATAAAACTACAGTTTCAAGTCAGTAACCACTCCCACGGGGGCAGGGAGCTGCTCAATGTTTTCACTGCCACTGATCAACAGAGAGACTTTCCCTTAGCCCAAGCAAAAATGGCCTCACAGAAACTTGCAAACAGTTCAGGAACAGCAAGCCTGTAACTGAACTTTTTTAAATCTCAGAAAAGTGGGAAAAAAGCAAGATTTGTTTTTGTTTTTTCAGAGATAGCAGAGGTTCACAAGTAATATCAAGTTATAACAGTGCGGTAAATGACCCCACATAAGAGTGCTAGGTCAAAGACAGAAAATATGCAAGTTTTGAGAAAAAACGATTTTAAAATTAAGTGCAAACAGGAAATTCAGTAAATAGCTTTTGGTTGTGCTCTAAATACAGCTACTAATGCAGAAAGCAAGTTTAACAAGCCAGAAAATGCTCAAACTAGGCAACTATGCAGAAAAACTTAGTAAATAAACAGAGAAAAAATACTTAAAATCTCAAAAGTGGCTCCCTTCTTCTCTCAGCGTTTTCTCCTCTTGGTGGGTGCTTCACCAACAGCCAACAAGTCTGTAAAAACACCAAACCCATGAGGCAACTAGGTTTTAAGAGAGGAAGATGAAGGAGTTTTGGAAATGACCCCTACTGGTCAATAAAACTACAGTTTCAAGTCAGTAACCACTCCCACGGGGGGCAGGAGCTGCTCAATGTTTTCACTGCCACTGATCAACAGAGAGACTTTCCCTTAGCCCAAGCAAAAATGGCCTCACAGAAACTTACAAACAGTTCAGGAACAGCAAGCCTGTAACTGAACTTTTTTAAATCTCAGAAAAGTGGGAAAAAGCAAGATTTTTTTTTGTTTTTTTTTTCAGAGATAGCAGAGGTTCACAAGTAATATCAAGTTATAACAGTGCAGTAAATGACCCCACACAAGAGTGCTAAGTCAAAGACAGAAAATATGCAAGTTTTGAGAAAAACGATTTTAAAATTAAGTGCAAACAGGAAATTCAGTAAACAGCTTTTGGTTGTGCTCTAAATACAGCTGCTAATGCAGAAATCAAGTTTAACAAGCCAGAAAATGCTCAAACTAGGCAACTATGCAGAACAACTTAGCAAATAAACAGAGAAAAAATACTTAAAATCTCAAAAGTGGCTCCCTTCTTCTCTCAGCGTTTTCTCCTCTTGGTGGGTGCTTCACCAACAGCCAACAAGCCTGAAAAGACACCAAACCCACAAGGCAACTAGGTTTTAAGAGAGGAAGATAAAGGAGTTTTGGAAATGACCCCTACTGGTCAATAAAACTACAGTTTCAAGTCAGCAACCACTCCCACGGGGGGCAGGGGATCTGCTCAATGTTTTTCACTGCCACTGATCAACAGAGAGACTTTCCATTAGCCCAAGCAAAAATGGCCTCACAGAAACTTGCAAACAGTTCAGGAACAGCAAGCCTGTAACTGAACTTTTTTAAATCTCAGAAAAGTGAGAAAAAAGCAAGATTTTTTTTTGTTTTTGTTTTTTTCAGAGATAGCAGAAATATCAAG
Source organism: Protopterus annectens (assembly GCF_019279795.1). Classification (NCBI taxonomy): domain Eukaryota; kingdom Metazoa; phylum Chordata; order Ceratodontiformes; family Protopteridae; genus Protopterus; species Protopterus annectens. The sequence goes on along the minus strand of NC_056742.1, from coordinate 279,176,855 downwards.
TTATAACAGTGCAGTAAATGACCCCACAAAAGAGTGCTAGGTCAAAGACAGAAAATATGCAAGTTTTGAGAAAAAAACAATTTTAAAATTAAGTACAAACAGGAAATTCAGTAAACAGTTTTTGGTTGTGCTCTAAATACAGCTACTAATGCAGAAATCAAGTTTAACAAGCCAGAAAATGCTCAAACTAGGCAACTATGCAGAAAAACTTAGCAAATAAACAGAGAAAAAATACTTAAAATCTCAAAAGTGGCTCCCTTCTTCTCTCAGTGTTTTCTCCTCTTGGTGGGTGCTTCACCAACAGCCAACAAGCCTTAAAAGATGCCAAACCCATGAGGCAACTAGGTTTTAAGAGAGGAAGATGAAGGAGTTGTGGAAATGACCCCTACTGGTCAATAAAACTACAGTTTCAAGTCAGTAACCACTCCCACGGGGGGCAGGGGAGCTGCTCAACGTTTTTCACTGCCACTGATCAACAGAGAGACTTTCCTTTAGCCCAAGCAAAAATGGCCTCACAGAAACTTACAAACAGTTCAGGAACAGCAACCCTGTAACTGAACTTTTTTAAATCTCAGAAAAGTGGGAAAAAAGCAAGATTTTTTTTTTTTGGTTTTTGAGAGATAGCAGAGGTTCAATATCAAGTTATAACAGTGCAGTAAATGACCCCACACAAGAGTGCTAGGTCAAAGACAGAAAATATGCAAGTTTTGAGAAAAACGATTTTAAAATTAAGTGCAAACAGGAAATTCAGTAAACAGCTTTTGGTTGTGCTCTAAATACAGCTACTAATGCAGAAATCAAGTTTAACAAGCCAGAAAATGCTCAAACTAGGCAACTATGCAGAACAACTTAGCAAATAAACAGAGAAAAATACTTAAAATCTCAAAAGTGGGTACTTCTTCTCTCAGCATTTTCTCCTCTTGGTGGGTGCTTCACCAACAGCCAACAAGCCTGAAAAGACACCAAACCCACAAGGCAACTAGGTTTTAAGAGAGGAAGATAAAGGAGTTTTGGAAATGACCCCTACTGGTCAATAAAACTACAGTTTCAAGTCAGTAACCACTCCCACGGGGGGCAGGGGAGCTGCTCAATGTTTTTCACTGTCACTGATCAACAGAGAGACTTTCCCTTAGCCCAAGCAAAAATGGCCTCACAGAAACTTACAAACAGTTCAGGAACAGAAGCCTGTAACTGAACTTTTTTAAATCTCAGAAAAGTGGGAAAAAAGCAAGATTTTTTTTGTTTTGTTTTGTTTTCAGAGATAGCAGAGGTTCACAAGTAATATCAAGTTATAATAGTGCAGTAAATGACCCCACACAAGAGTGCTAGGTCAAAGACAGAAAATATGCAAGTTTTGAGAAAAAACGATTTTAAAATTAAGTGCAAACAGGAAATTCAGTAAACAGCTTTTGGTTGTGCTCTAAATACAGCTACTAATGCAGAAATCAAGTTTAACAAGCCAGAAAATGCTCAAACTAGGCAACTATGCAGAAAAACTTAGCAAATAAACAGAGAAAAAATACTTAAAATCTCAAAAGTGGCTCCCTTCTTCTCTCAGCATTTTCTCCTCTTGGTGGGTGCTTCACCAACAGCCAACAAGCCTGAAATGATGAATGATCAACTGTTTTTGAATGCTATACTACACGGCACTGCATGTTTTGTTGATTTAACTTGCTTTACCATTTCAGGTAGGCAGTAACGCCTTCCTGCACATATTACAGTTCCCAGGTATGTCATACTTGACTGTTACAACTGCCAGCTCTACAAATAATGTATTATGACAGTGCCTTAGGTTATTACTTTGACATTTCCCAATTACAACACTCACACCTGATCCTGGCCAGCTGCCCTGCATAGGACTGGATCACTGGACATTGCGAGTTTGCTCTTCTGCAGTTGGTGTAAGAGAAACAAACCATTATGCATACCAGTTTTGCACAGATTCAGCTTGAACATTTCTACAGTGATGCCAAATATACTTACATATCTGTGGGGTCTTCCCAGCCCGAGCTTCTTGGACTCCTGTGTCCAAGGATCCCTTCTTTCTCTGCTTCAGGTCATCATAGTGGTGATGACACTGCTCATCAGTGTGGGGGGTACCATTAGCACTGGTAAGTTCCTTAGCCAAATAATCACAAACCTCAGACTTACATTCTGAGCCCTGGTACTTGCCATTCAGCAGCCAGGGTTCATAATGCCAGACCAGGAGTCCAACAAACAGTCTGGACTCCAGCACACCCCACTTCTGCACCCAAAAGAGCACTCCCTCACCAACACCACCAGGCATATCAGCAGCTAAGTGAGAACTCCAATGAATGGAGTGAAATTCCTGTAAATTGGCATTAATACAGGCTGCATTCCCGCCTTTACATGTCATAGTGTAACTTTCAAAAAAGCGCCGCATTGCTTAGCATCTCGCAAACTCGCACAACTGTATTAAAGCAGAGCTTACCAACATGCAAACAGGAAAACTGTTGACCATGTTTAAGAGGTGCAAAGCATCACAAGCTTAACTAAATGTAACAATGTTTGTATTTTGAATTCAACTGTAATTTCAGTCACCTGCCACATTTTCACATCACTAAATGTAAAAGGTATGACTGCTCAGAACTCGAACCCAAGATGTACTACACTCTAGGCTGTGACTCAACCTACATAACCACTTGGATAGTACAGCCAACAGGTCTATCTTAACATATACCACTAAGGTGCCTGTTGACATTTCTAAGGACCATGCCACTCCATGAAAACAGGCAGACAAAGAAAAAAAAAGAAAAACACACAACTGGTTACTTCCGGTTTCTATTTTTAGAAATATGGCAGGTGTGTGGTATGCATGTGTAAGCACAGCTCAGCATCGCTAAGCACTGTGCTGCACTGTGCAAACAGGCAGAAGTATATAAAAAAAAACACACAATAATTTATTGCATCCAGTTTCTATTTTTATAACTATGGCAAGTATCTGGTATGTATGTATAAGCGCAGCTTGGCATCGCTAAGCACCACCCCGTGCCGCACAGACAGGCAGAAATATATATATAAAAAACACAACAACTGATTATATCCGGTTTCTATTTATAGAACTATGGCAGGTGTCTTGTATGTGTGTGTATATATATATATATATATATATATATATATATATATATATATATATATATATGTAAGTGCACCTCGGCATCTCTAAGCACCACGCCGTGCCATGCCATGCTGCGCAAACTGGCACAGTAAAACAAAAAAAAATATGGACAGATTATTGTCCTGTGTTTACCATCTGTCCAGGAGTTTTCTGGACAAATGACACATATGGGACAGCCTGTACACTGCTGCTTACGTGAATTCAATATCGGTGTTGCTGTGATCGCCATTGGCAGCATACCATAATTAATATGTATGTCATGCTGCTGAGAAGGACTGTGGCAGTGTACGTGAATACATACTGTGTAGGCTCTACATGCAGCCTACGCAGCTTTTATTGAATCCTGGGGCTAGTTTATCTAGTACAGCAGAAAATCTCAGACTTTCCCTATGTGCTCCATCTTCTAATTCAACCATTTTTTAAATATCTTTTATTGAGCGGTCTCATACTCACCCAGGCTTTTCTTCATTTCAACCTCTGATTTTTGCAGTTTTATTAACTCATCTGGATATCTGTTTAAAGTTTTGTCTATTTTCTGCAGCCTTATGTTATTTGAATTGATATACTGATTTAGTGTTTCATGTATTTTTATCAGCTCTGAGCACATTTGACTTTTTTTTTCTCTAGATTACTGGTAAACATGTCTTGCACCAAAGCTGGAGCTTAGTGTTTTTTGATGAACCGCACCAGAGTTTTTCCCAGACAGTGTTTTCTCTTCACCTTTTCTAGTTGATTTTTAGGGTCTCTTAGTTTCTTCTCTGCAGGCATCCAGACAGTGTACTTGCTAGCCAATTCAATTCAATCCTGTCCAGTGAATACATCTGAATAACTATTACAAAAATAATGACTTTATTGTACACATGCTACATTTTCAATAATCTTTTAACTGTCCAAATAAGGATCAAATTGGTGAGACATATAATTTCTTAGAATATGGTTTCCTTAATTAAAATTATGTCACTTCTTGTCTTACTATAGCAAGAGAGAGATAGTTATTGCTTTAAATTGGAAAAGGCTCTTTGATCTCTTACTCTTCTAAAATTTAAAGTTTTTGTACCCACCCTTTTTCTGACTGCTAAATTCAAATTACTGCCCTCCCATGTATGTAAAACATAATTTCAAAGCTTCCACAAGAACATTATGCTCATTTGACTGTTATTAATGTTGCACTGTAGAACATCAGGTTATTTTGAGCACCATTTATGCTTTCTGTCTCTGGGTCCTCAAATCAGGTAGTCTGCCTCTCTCATGTTTCAGAAATCTGGCCATTTCATTTCTTTTTTCATCCCAACTCACTACGCACCTCTTCTTAGATGTTGGATGTCAGTACCCCTCTGGTATTACTCACAGCTACTCTGACCTCCTGTTGTCAAGGCCAACTATTTTTGTTTTATCTTATAGCAAAGGCAACATGAATTGATATTGTATTCTGTTTTATATTTTGGAGCAGGTCATCGATAAGAAGGGCATTTGTTTTGGTCCAGCCTATCCATCTAACTGTAAACTATAACAATTAAGTGAGAGATCTGTGTTTTTAATGGATTGTATACAGTGGTATATTAAGGTGTTTTTGTCCAGTTTTGTGGATGAGAACACACAGTAAACTATGTTTTATTTACTTTTTATTTACCTGGTCACATTTCATAGCTTCTTCTCCACTCAAACTTCCTAGCATGAGAGTTCCTGCTTTGGTTTCCTTACCACAATATTTAACAATGTATACTTTCTTGGCACACCTAAACCAGAGTATAGGAGAAAGGATCTGCTTCCCTTTATTTACTGCTTTTTCAGTTATTTTATTATTATTTTGGTAGCAGAATTCTAAATGCTAACTTGCAAAATTTTCAGCATCTTGTGGGAATGTCTTGCATAATCGCTTTTTAATGATTTTTAGCAAAGCCCTTTTAAATCAATCTCTTACTAAAACTTTCAGCATTGTTTATGTACTGTTCGCTTCCTCAATGTCAAGCCAAAATTTTACAGTATGTTTTAACTCTAATATTTGTGCCTTTATTGATTTACGCCAGAGAAGATTCAGTCATGCATTTGAGAATCTGAGTTTCTGAAGTAACTCTGCCCTCACTAATAACTTTTCTTTATCTTAACAAGGTTACTACTGTATGAGCTGCTAATGCATGGAGAAGTTGTCCATTAAATCTGCTGCTGGATCTTTTGTCCAAATGGTGTGATGCCAGTCCTCCTGGATGGCTGTCTCTTCAAAGATGACCAGGTAGGCTTCCAGGTCTTTGGTGCTTTTGAGGGGTTTCACTGGGGATGTAGCTATCTGTTGCGCCATTGTCTTGGCTGCCACCACCATCCCTTTGGTAGCAGTTGTGATCACCTGATGAAGCTGCTTGAGTAAAGTAATCATGGACCCCCCAGGGACAGGAAAACCTTCCACTCATACCTCTCCAACGACTGAATCTTGCAGAATGTCCAGATCTTTGCCTCATATTTTGGCCTGTTTGTCATAAACTTGCAGTTTTCTGGCAAAGCACTGAAGACTGAAGAAGTCACTAAATAATGACAGATGTCGGAGTGTCAGGCTTCATATTCTTCAGAAAATGCAGGCTAATGCAAAAACTTTTATTCTAACAATTTTCTAAGTTTATAACAGCAATATTTACAATCTGTCCCTAATTGTGGGTCTTTGCTCCCAATTATTTCTGGCTTTGTCCAGAATTCTTGCACTAAAAGGTTGAGAGATATGTTTCGGAGGAAGCTGTAGAGACTTACTGCTACTCACTTCTGGCACAAAACTTTCTTAGTCTGCTGCTTGGAAAAAATTGTGGCAGCAGCAAGTGCAACTGAAAAGTTGTGGCTGGCAGTATATCTTCCAGATGTAGAATTTTCAGGTGATGAGCACACCCAATTCCTTCAATAACTGTATGGTTTTATAGAAAGAACACAAATATGCACCATTTGTTACCAGGAAAATAACTGAAAGTAACAATGACAAAAAAATGGAAAACTTGCGAATATGGCTACACACTTATCAACAGTTTAATTTCAGTTGTCCAAGTGTAAGAAAAGAAACTGAGAAATAAGCACTAGTAATGCTGCCAGACTAAGTATGCTATCTGGATGTCAGCAAAGAAGAAATTAAGAGACCCTATAAGAAAATCAACTAGAAAAGGTAGTGGCTGGGAAGAATCCGCATTCAGCAAAAAGCAGTTCAAGCGTCAGCTTTGGTTTATGATATGACTTCCTGTAATTTAAATGAAAAACAAATTATATGTACTTAGAGGTGAGTAACATAAATGAAACACTGAAGAAATATATCAACTCAAATATCAAAAGACTGGAAAAATAAAATATTTAACTAGCTATTCATGCAAACGGATAAAAACTACAAAACTCAGAGGATGAAATAAAGAAAAGGTTGGCTGAGTATGAGACTTCTCAAGAACAGCTGTTTCAAAAAATGACAGAGAAAGAAGAAAAGGTGCATAGAGAAAACCTTACATTTTCTGCTGTACCAGGGAAACTGAATGGAACAGACCATGTTAATTTTATGAAAGCAAAAATAAGCAAATGGACTGGTATTCCAAAGCAGAATTTATTAACTGAAAGGACACACAGAATGTATATTTCAAACCTGGCCATGACAGAGCAGCCAAAACCTGTATTAGTAAAGATGCAATAATACCAGCAGAAAGAGTTGATCCTGACAAAACTGTGACAAAAGGGAAAAGTATTAAAAACTGGAGACAACAGAGTGTTCGTGGAAAATGATTATTTAATGTACACTAGGCAGAAGAGAAACACACTTATCCCAGTAATCATGGAATGCCGAGTGGAAGGTGTGAGATTCAAGCTGCTGATGCAGAACAAGTTTTATCCAACAAAAAATGAGCCAACAAACAAAAGGGGACTCTGCTTCTCATTTGTCTGAAAATAAGTCTCTTAGAGAGACTTTGCCAGTGAAACGTTTTCCAGTGTTCCAAAGGAAAATGTTTGAGACACAGAAGAAAGCACAGAAGTTGTATAAAAGAATCAGGAGTTCCTTGGACGTGAACCAGAATCTGGTGTTGGGAGTTGGAGATGAACAGAAAGAAGGCCAGCAGCGCTGAAATTAGGGAATAAAGGGAGACTGTCATTGTAATCCTCCTCCCTTGTCAACAGCTTCTAATCTACCATTATTGTTTTATTTCTTCTTCTGTTACTATTTGAACCTCCTCTAACAATAAGTACTCGCATTTCCTTTGTCCCTGATACTCTGCTGAATATCCCTTCTGAAATCCTTTCTTTGTGAAATTTATATGCTTCTTTCTTTCTTTTCCCAATGTGTTTCCTGCACCAGTACTATTTGCACTCTGTATTTCTTACTATAACTCAATACTCTTTCCTTTTTTGTATGTAGCTGTTAATGTCATTTGCATTCCAAGATAAAATGGATAGCATAGCCATTAGGATAAAAAGATGTTCTCAGCTATTATACATTAGATTTTTAATGTGTATTTCCACCTTCCATGTTACATGCATGTCCATTAATTTCTTGCACATTCCATACTCTGTACCATCTGGGCCTGATAGTGGATACTGGATCAACATTTACTTTCCTACGTACTTCATCCAGTTCACTAATAGTAATTTCTTTTTGATAATTTTCCTTAATTTATTCTGGAAAGTTCTTTATTTTCCATTCTCTTATGTCTTCCAGCCTTATACTCAAACATATTTTCCACATGCTGTACTACAATACTCATTATTTGATCTTGTGTTCTTTTTACCTTTCCTTTCACATTTTTTCATTTCACTCATTATACTAATATCCTCCTATACCATTTTACCCAAATATACATATACCTCCTCCCTTGTAAATAATATCTCTACATAAACAGTAATGCCATATTTTTTCTCAATTTATTTTATATATTTCTTTTTCCATATCATAATACCCTCATGTATTATTCTCTAAGTTCTATATTACATTTCTAAACAATTTTACATACTTCACTTTTTCTTCCTTTCTTCCAACATCCTGCCATTGAAAACATACATTTTGTATTTTTTTAAGTTCAATACACCACTCAGACCAGTTTTTGTAAAAGTCCTTCATAGTTATATGAACCTGCTGTAACTACAATACTTCCTACTCTCCTATTTCATCCAGTAATTTCACGTTTATTCTTTTTATTCTCTTTTCTATTTTAGTATACTCCATTTATTACATCCATCCATATTGCTAAATGGTCTGAAAAAAACATCAAAACAGTATCACCATCTGCTATCCCCAAGCTTTCCAATAATACCGAATAATCAGTTTTAGACCCAAGTGCCCATTCTGTGAGTCCACACAGCTAATTTACCACATTGTATTTCTTCCTGTATTTTTTACATCTTTCCCTTTCTTTTTACATTGTCCCATTATCACAATTAAAGTCCCCTGAAATTATAATTTCCATGTTAAACATCACATAGTCTATTAGATAAAACAGATTCCTCTTTCCTTGCTAGTTATGTATATGCATATAATGCTATAATTCTCTCCACCTCCTATCCTTACCAGTGTTAAAGCTGGTATTTTCATTGTTTTCTTATAGAAAACAGCCACACCAGAACAATTTTCACTTCCTAATTTCCATATGATGTTTCCACACCACAATTTTTCTGTTCTTCACTTGTCAGGAACCTTATACTGCTTACAGAATAACATCCACATCACATTTAGCACACCATTCCAGTATCCCTATCCTTCTTACAATATTAATAATACTGTTCACATTTACTGAAAGTACTCTAAAATTGTTGCTTTTCCTTTTTTAAGAGTCAAGGAAATATTTTTATTTTTTGCTTTTTTATTTTTATTCATTCCCTTGTTGAATACCTTTTCCTGTCTTCATGTACAAATAATCATTGATCCTCAAAATCAGAATTTTTACTGTCTTAAACTTCAAAATAATTATTAGTGTCAATCCCTTCTCCTGACCTCACTTCCTGTTTGCATTCTCTCTCATCTATTCCCCTTGGTAATTTTCTTTCTTTTATAGTTTCTTCTTCATCTAGTTTACCCTCTCCCCCACTCTCTTGTTTCTTTCTTTGTGTATGCTTTCTCCCACCATTTCTTTTTCATTATTTACTGTTTGCTCTTGACAATATATTCAAAGGTGTCTCATTTTTTACAAAGCCTGCATTCAGCCATACACCTTCTTGCTGTATGTCATTTCACCCCGCACTGGTTACATTGTATCTTGTCACAATCATTAATTTAATAAGGAATGTCTCCACAAAGAAATATAATTTAGGCTGGCCAGCATAACAATGTCCTTCAATGACTAGCCACAGAAATAACACCTGGCAAGTGTTTCACCATGGTTTTTTTTTCACATTTCAAAACAGCTTCAAGCCTCCACCATGCATTCCATAAAATTATCTTGTCTCTATCACTTACAATGCTATCAACAGTTTTACACAAAACATGCAAGCATTTTTAACAACCTCTTGCATGTCATCAGTTCTAAACTGCAAAGTAACATTTTTTTTTAACATTTGAATTACTACCAGAAAAATAAAAGTTATGTATTCACCATAACTATGCATCTGTCTTGTCCATTTTCATTCTTCCTCAACAAATGGGTTTGGATCCAATCCTTGTATTCAACTTGGTCACTTCCTCTAAATTCTAAGATCTGACTCTTGAACATCTCCCTTACCCATAGTACCCCTGACCACTGTGTTACCTCAGATCGACTTTGCTGCTATTATACCATATCAAAAAAGGTATCTCAACATAGATATGACAGAGAAATGATAGCTAACAGATCAGGAGTTCAAACATAAATTATGGTTCCTATCAACAATTCCAAAGACATGGATGGGGGAAAGTGGGAGGGAAGTTGAAGAAGAATAAAAATGGACAACACAGATGCATAGTTATGGTAAGTGTATAACTTTTATATCTGATGTTGTCATTTTCATTCATCCCTCAACGAATGTGACAGAGTCCCCAGTTACGGTAACCTTAGGTGGCCCTCATGGATGGTTGTTCTGGAGAACCTCAGAACCGAATACAGCTCTGTTTCTGGATATTATGTCTGATTTGTAATGAGCAATACAAGTATGAGCATTAGACCATGTGGTAGCTGCACAAATGTCATCAATGGAGGTCTAAGCCCAAAAAGCAGCTGATATAGTTGTTGACCTAGTTGAGTGTCCTTTTGGTTGTCTTGATAAGGTTAGGCCTTTCAAGGAATAAACATAAGAAATACAATCAGTTATTTATTTGTCTAGTGTAGTTTGTGAGACTGATCTTCCCATCTTTTTACTAGAAAAGGAGACAAACAATAGATCAGTTTTCCTAAATTCCTGAGTGCTGTAAAGGTAAAAGTGAAATTGCCTTTATACATCTAAACGATGAAGGGTATAGCCTCCTTTGTTATCAAAGCTGGGAAAGAAAACTGGTAAATTGATCACTTGACTGATGTTTGTTTCAGAGGAAACTTTTGGTTGAAAGGAAGGATTAGTGCGTAGGGTAACTATCTTTGTGAAAAATCAGATATGGTGGTTTCAAAGAGAGTGCTTGGAGTTGAGATATTCTTCTTGCTGAAGTTATGGCCACCAGAAAGACCATTTTTCAAGACAGAACTTAAAGTCTACTTTAGCTGAAGTTTCAAAAGGTGACTGTAACAAAGTCTGCAATATCAAAGTCAGGTCCCAAGGTGGAGTGTGATCCCTAATTGGAGGTCAAAGTAAAAAGGTACCTTTAAGAAAGGCCTTACATAACTTACATGGAGCTAAAGTAAAAGCATTATGTCCAATGTGGTAGTTGGAGAATGCTGCTAACTGAACGCTGATGTTAAGAGAAACTTGCCCCACTTTGAAAGATGGAGGCAAGGAAATCCAAAACAGCCAGGAGTGCAGCAGTGAAAGGATCCAAGTCTCTCTGATGAGCCCAAAAGGAAAACCTGCTCCATTTACTCTTATAAATCTTCCTAGTGGAAGGTTTGTGGGATGAAAAAAGAATTTGGTGAACTGGGGAGGAAAGCCTGTAATGTCTAGCCATCATTGGAATTGGGAAAAAAAACATGCACTCAACTTGAGGCCTGCAATATCCAGATGAATCATCTGTGATGGGTGTGACAGGAGGTCTGGACTAGGATCCAGTGTCCAAGGAAGACATACTAAGTGAGGGCAAAGGAAGAGAAATCACACTTGTCGAGACCAGAAGGGAGCAATGAGGATTACTCTGCTGCTCAACCAGACAGCTTTCTGAAAAAGCTTGGAGATTAGAGGCAGGGGAGGGTAAGCATAAAGGAGAATGGAGGGCCAAACATGGACTACAGCATCTCTTGGTGACTGTCCCTGAGGGGGAGTTAGGACAAAGTCCTGCTGCATTTGTTGTTGATGGGAGAGGTGAAAAAATCACAGCACAGTTGACCCTATTTGTGGAATATCATATCTGCCACAGATTAGTTGAGAGATCACTCATGAGGCATCAGGATGGTCCTGTTGAGCCTTTCCTGTAAGATGTTAGATTTCCCCAGTGTGTGCATTGCTACAAGAAAGTGGTTGGAGGAGATCACCCACTGCCACACTCTCAATGCTTCTCGGCAAAGGGGGGTAAGATCTGGTGCCTCCCTGCTTGTTGATGTACCAGACTTCTGACATGTTGTCTGGTTGTATAGCAGTAGTCCCTAGTGGAAGAGAGCTCTGAAGGCCCTGCAACACTAGAAGCACCATCGTCATCTCCAGGACATTTTGATACAAATTGGTCTTTTTGGGGACCACATGCCTTGAACAGTCCATCCCAAGTAATGCCCCCCAACCCAACTGGAAGGCATCTGTGGTTAATGTGGCATTTGGGATAGGAAGAATAAATAGAAACCCTTGACAAATTTCTTTGGAGTGTATCCACCACAGCAGGGATTTCCTGCAAACCTGAGATAATTTTATTGGATGTTATAAGGGATATCAGTGAAAAGACCACTACACTGCTAGAGTTCATTGAAGAATTCTTATATGAAGACGAGCAGTGGTTATTAAAGTTATTGCAGCAGCCATCAACCCTAGGGCTTTGAGTACCATTTTTGGTGAGGGAAAGGGGTGAAAAAGAACCTGTCTGACATATGATATCAAAGTAATACCTCTGTTTTGAGGCAGAAGAGCTAGACAATTGACTGTGTCTAGATGAGCTCCTATAAACTCCAAGACTTGAACTGGTTGAAACTGTGACTTGGCCAGATTTATCATAATTCCCAGAGTGAGATAGTTGGAGCAAGTAATCCTTAGTTCTTTCTAGAGGATGCCTGCTCGGTGTGGTAAGGAGCCAGTCATCTAAGTAAGGAAACACTCTAAATCCAAGCAGTCTTAGATGAGCTGCTATCACTGCCATGCATTTGGTGAACACCCTGGGGGCTGTGGTGGGACTGAAGGTCAGGGCTCCAAACTGGGTAATGACTGTCTCCCAACCAGAAGCGTAGGTATCTTTGACATCATGTGTTCATTTTGATGTGATTGTACATATCTTGAAGATCAACAGAGCACATCCAATCATCCTTCTGTGGGAGGGACAGAATGAACTGAACTATGACCATTCGGAATTTGGAATTATTTACAAACTGGTTCAGATAACTGAGATCAAAAATGGGTCTCAGGTCCCCTATTTTCTTTGGCATTAAAAAGAACTTTGAGTAAATTTCGTATCGTCTTTTGTCTGGGAGAGACCTCTTGGATGACTCTTTTGTCCAGCAGCTTTTGAATCTCTGGAGCTGCTAACTCCCTGTGATTGGGTGGAACATCAGGGAGAGATTTTCTTTTTCTTTGGGGATCTTGTAAAAAGAGAAAGAAATGATCCTTTGCACCCATGAATCTTTTGTGATGGTTATCCAGGATTTTAGGTACATGGACAAGTGCCCCCCGACTGCCTTCAGAGAGGGATAGTTGGGCAACTTTTCAGGAACACTGAAAGGATCTGTTTGAGAAGGAATCTCAAGACCCTTGATTCTGCAGACCCCCTCTGCCATGTGGGTGGCATGTTCTGTTGCAGCTATTCCCCCTCTGCCTCTGGGGGAAAAGTCTTTACATGACTCTTGGAAAGTTTGTTGAGATTTATGGAACCACAACTTTTTACCATGATGTTGATTCCTAGAAAAGGGTCTCTGCAGGGTAGAAAAGCAGATTCCCACAGTATATAAGGTCTTTCCATCATTCTCACTCTTGGCCCAAACAAAGGAGATCCATCAAAAGGAGCACTGGTGAATGATGCCTTGAAGGGCTCTGCAAAATCACACAACTGCATCCATGCATTCTTCTTGGGTTTGGCCCAGGATGCGGTGTCACCAGCATGCCTGCTCTCCTCATTGGGCTCTACCTGAGATGAAACACAAGGAAAATGTCAGGTAGATTTACTACTCTGTATGCTAAAGAGGCATCCTCTTCCAGTGGTCAATGCAGGTGTCACTTCACCAGTACATAGACTCCCCATCACATCCTTCAGTTTCAGCTGGGCAGTGAAATGTGACCCACTGGCATCATCACCAGAGGGACCTACAGCACTCCCCTCTGGTGATCAACTGACAGAGACCGCTAGGGTCATCTCCAGGTTGCACCTCCCCCGTAAGATCTCTACCACCTGACATGCAGCCCTGTAGGTAGATATTAAGGTCACAGGAGATGGATGGCAGAAAGTGATCACTACCACACCACAAACACAGCTGTGGTTGATGCTGCATAAAATTGAACATAAATGGGGAGAAATAAGAAAGAAACATCAAGTAAAATATGAAAGAAGGATAGTGATGAAGAGGGAGAGAGGGAGACAGAGACAGAGAGAGAGAGAGAGAGAGAAACAGAGTGAAAATTACTATCTTGGCTACTTCTAATGATCAGTCTTACAGGTATCTACAGACAGACTAAACAGCTGCTAGGTATGCTACTATGCCAGGGCCTGTAATGCCAAGTAAGTATAGAATGTCAAATATCCGTGATGGAAGATTTGCATACAAAGTTGCAAGAGCATCTTTCCCTTGGCCTGGTGGTGGTGCATGCGTGTGCGTGTGTGTGTGTGTGTGTGTGTGTGTGTGTGTGTGTGTGTGTGTGTGTGTGTGTGTGTGTGTGTGTGTGTGTGTGTGTGTGTGTACACTCGCGCTTACAAGGGAGGGGGTGTACAACAACATCAGGATTGTGCTGTTAGCCATAAGAGGCTATGGATGGTGTATGTAGGTGTGATATCTTGAGTATGCTGCATGGGACAGAGACAAAGGCCATATGGAGTTGTATTTGCTTGTATACAGTCAAGCAAGTGGTGGCAGCACAGGCAGTACTCAACTTATTGTGGACAACCACTGTAATGTAGGCTGCTACGCATCATTGGACAGCACAATTATAATGTAAAAATGCCATTATATCCCTTTTGGAAATAGCACTTGCATGGGCATGTTGTGGGCCAAAGCATAGCCAATATGCTGAAATGCACACCTTGCTTGCCATATGCCCACCAGCTCTGTGCCATTATCCACAGTCAATACTATGTCAACAGTCCTGCTGAATAGGCAGGTTTAGCTAGCCATGTTTATGCAAAGTGAAATGCCAGGATTCCCTGAACAGGTACTGTGTATATGAGGATTAGCATGGTAGCATATATATAAACTGTGTCTGGCATTGGCATTATATAGTGCTGTTGCATTTAGTTATTACAGGTTCCTTTACATAATTATGACAGTGAGTAATACAATGCTGGTATTATACACAAATTTAACTACAACATGAAAGGCAGCAAACTCACCCTTGCACCTGAAGAGATGCTCCATCAATGCAGGTGCTTATTCTCTACAATCTGCTTCTAGGCTGAAAAACATTAACAAAAAATACAAGAATATGAATTAAATATCCTACAGGGGCCCATTTAACTATATATGAAATAGCAGGGTTGTGACCTGCCCTGCATGTTAAATTGTTAAATGTTAGATACTCCAAGATTCATTAGTGCAACCCCCCAAAATCTGAGACTGAATGAATAAAAATGCAGACTTATATGTACAAATATATATATATATATATATATATATGGTTCCCATTCAGAAGCCTGAAACATCATAAGCCTGAAAATCAAAATCCAAACTCAAAATCCTGAAAGCCCAAAATCCTGAACAAAATCCTAAAACACAAATAATGCTAATATGTCACTATAAAGACACTAATATCTACCAAAATAAAACCAACCACACACTTACTGACCTAACACCACAGGGCTAACAATAGCAAAGCCACAATGACATCAGTATGTCTATTTTGTGTTTTCAGGATTTTGAGTTTCAGGATTTTGGTCTTTCATATATATATATATATATATATATATATATATATATATATATATATATGGATCCCATTCATTTAGTCGAATTTCATTTGGTCGAAAATGATGTCAGGCAGCCCACTTCACTGAAAGCTCATTTCACTGAAAGAGCATTTGGCCGAATTTCATTTAGTCAGAAATGAAATATAGCCCTTGCCCCACTGCAGGGCGACCCTGGAGTGAGAATATTAAGTAAGGCTGGCGGAAGGGGGGGGGGGACGTAGCCCCCCACATTTTGCAAAATGTTTTTACCAAACATATATATATCAATGTATTTTTAATGCATACACCTTTATATAACAGTGAATACACTACAATTATGTATGGGACTGTGCCCCCCACCACCCCTTACTTAATATTCTCACTCCAGGATCGCACTGCAGTGGGGCAGGAACTATATTTCATTTTCAACTTAATGAAATTCGACCAAATGAGCTTTCAATGAAATGAGCTTTCAGTGAACTGTGCTGCCTGAAATAATTTTCGACCAAATGAAATTCGACCAAATAAAGTAGACCCATATATATATATATATATATATATATATATATATATATATATATATATCTACACACACACATCAAATTTGTGATTGCTCTTTCTCAGAATATTTCCTTTTCTTCGAGGTATGGTAGTGTTGGAGTTGATATATATAAGCTTAGGGGATGTGGGAGGCTTGCCCCCCCCCAAGAAAAATCATCTTTAAAGGGAGAACAGTGATGGTAACCATTTGCTGCTCTTCCTTCAATTTCCATGCTGTTTTTGCAGTTCCAGAACTTGCAGTTGTGAGTCTTCAGATTACAATACAGAGAAGTTGTGCATATCTACTGTACATCTCAGGTGCACTGTCTGTGACCTGTTCTTCCCACTGGCATAGAAGACTGTGATGATGCCACTTCAAGTCACTATAATTGTATGTGCACTGCTCATCAAAATGGCTAATGCCATTACCAGCAGTCACCAACTGACAAGGCTGTTTCAGGTATCCACAATATTCTGGGGACCCTCATAAAAGTCCTCCAGCAGATTTTCCTGAAGGTGTCTGTGCATCAAGTACATAAAATATTATTACTTTATTTGGAGCACTACCTGGGGACCTACCGCCCACAGTGCTTTCAAATTCTATAGCCATATAATATGTCAAAACCAAGAGAAAATGGTAGCTCTCTTGTGCACACATATGTTGCTGATGTTGACACATGACTCACATCTTTGGGCACCTCATTAGCAAAAGAAGTCATGATGTTTCCATTGAGTTAATATACATGGCATAGCTGGATGCTGTTAAAGGTGTCAAATATTACATGTTAGGACTGTAACATCAGCAAAGTACCTACACATTTCCATGTCTCCACATTAGCACCTGTAATAGTACAACAGTTTTCCCCATGTCCCAGCTGGGTGTTACTGACATACCCACACATGCACAGAGCACTTTGTAGGTATTAATTTGAATGTACAATGTTAAATGAGCTTATAGACTGGGATAGGTGAATTGTGTGATGAGATAAAAATGAAGTTTTGGAACATTCTCTCTAAACAGGCTCATTAGCATAATGATCATGTTAAATGCCTCAAAACTGCATGATAAAAACATCTACAACCATTAGTATGCTCCTTGTGCTATGGGTGTTTGCCACTCACCAACCTTTATTGTGACAAAACAGTTTGGAAGCAGAAGATCTGATAGTTAAACAAGCAGTCAAAAGAGGTAAGGGATTGAGAAGTGGTTATTAGCTTTTCTTTGCTTTTTACATTAAGTTTAGGCTGAGGACATTGTGTGTTGCAGTCACTGTTGATATGCAAGTCTTATGTCTACTGATATGGAAGTCTTATTAGGTGTTATGCATCTAACTCACATATGCTGCCCTATATGCTGTGGTGTCCTTTAAGGGTTGGTTACAGCTGTTACCTTAGGCAGTGCTCTGTGTGAGTCCTTAGAGTACTACACATTTGCACATTTATGTAATGAGGGGGCAGTGACACATTAGCTGTACTTTGTTCCAGTAAGGAGATAGGGGTTGCTGGGTGTTATTATCTGCACCTCCAAGAGGCATGTATGCATGCAGTGGACCTTGTACTCCATATCCCTGCATGGCTTGACTGGTGTGTCCATATACCTTTTACAAATACTTTCTATAATGGACTGCAGCTATAGTGAAATGTGTGTGGGTCTTTGTAATCAAAGATGTCCATCCTTAACACTGAGTGTGTCTATTGGCTTTCTGACGCTCCACTGACTTTTGCAATATACACAAATGACCTGCCTGCTTCAAGGATTACTTAAAGGGAAAATTATCCCTAGGCTCATGTAGAATGTCTGGGCTTCATCTTCCTAGATCTTTACCATTGTGCTGATAATCGGGATTGTGACTGTGATGACTCACTATTGGACCAGTAATTAAGGAGCCTCACTCCTCACCACTGGCAATAGTGGGGGACATTCAATGGAAGGATAACAGGTACACCCTCAGTATTTTCAGATGCAGCTCTCTCTCAACTGCATAATCCCTTAAGAGCATACAGAGACCACAGTCATTCCAGGGCTGGTTTCTCACTCTTTCTACAGATCCCCAAAAGACTCCCTACTGGCACAGCTATAGAATTGAGATCTCAGCTGAGTGACCAAGCCAAGACCTCCAGCACCCTCTCTGTCCAACCAGTGCTTTGTGTCCCTGCCTAAGTAGCTGATACATACACTCTTTGAGGTTTGATTTACCCAGACACACACACACACACACACACACACACACACACACACACACACACACACACACACACACACACACACACACACACAACTGGAAAAGCCTGGCACATCAAAAACACTGTCAACTAAGGGTGGAGGATAATTTCTAAGTTAGAACATGTTTTTCAGTAAGGCAGACTGAGCAAAAAAACTCTTTATCATGACTGATTAATATGGACAAGTGAATAAATTGATCTATAACCAAATTCTTTTTCATATAAAATGATGTTGACTCATAAAATCCAGAAAGTTATTCTTATATGCGTCTTTTCTATATACAGTAGAAAACAAAGAGCCTGAGGAAAGTAATACAATTTTAGTGTCTAGAAAATGAATAGAATGTCCACAGCTAGACAAAACAAAATGAAGAAATCATTTTTTTAAAAATTGAATGCCTTTTTAAATTTTTAAAGATTTAAATTTTTAAATTTTTAAACATTTTTAATCTGTTTTAATTTTTAAATTTTTTAATTTTTTTAAATTTTTTAATGCATTTTTCTAAAATTTAATGACTTTAAAAAGACTTGAGATTAATAATGCCATTTCTTTAGAAGAATTTAATTACATGTTTGTTAACTCTCCTAGTTTGGGTAAACTATTTGGAATTCATAAAATTCACAAAGGCAAACATGATCCACCTTTTAGGCACATTATCTCAAATAAAAAAAAAAAAAAGACAGAGAAAATAGCCCAATACCTAGATACAGTACTCAACCCTTTGGTTCAGTCTACTACCTTCTATCTCAGAGACTCATGGGCTTTTCTGGATGAATTATTCCAGAAGAACAAAGAATTATCTAACTGTATACTTGTTACATTAGACATTGAAGCTTTTACTACCATACCTCATAAAGAAGGGTTAGATTCTCAGAAATTTTCTTTTAAAACATGCAGCATTTCCTAGTAGAGTAGATACTATTTGTACATTAGTTGACATCATATTAACTAACAATTTTTTCTTTAGCAACAAACTCTACAGACAGATTAAGGGAGTTGTTATGGGTTTGAAACTTGCAGCAGCATTTGCAAATTTAGTTCTCACTTCTTGGGAACTAGATCACTTGTCACTCATACCTACTTTTAAACACATTTGCATGTACAGACGTTACATAGATGACATTTTTTTTGCATGGAAGGGTAGTATGACTGATTTAAACTCTTTTGTCACTGCCATGGAAGAAAGCATTGGATTTCTTCATTTTGTTTTGTCTAGTTGTGCACATTCTATTCATTTTCGGGATACTAAAATTGTATTACGTTCCTCAAGTTCTTTGTTTTCTACTGTGTATAGAAAAGACACATATAAGAATAACTTCCTGGATTTTATGAGTCAACATCATTTTATATGAAAAAGAATTTGGTTAGATGTCAGTTTATGTGCTTGTCCAGATTACTCAGTCATAATAAAGAGTTTTTTGCTCCATCTGCCTTACTGAAAAACATGTTCTACCTTAAAAATTATCCTCCTCCCTTAGTTGACAGTATTTTTGATGAAGTAGCCTCAGCTAGATACACTAAGTTCTTACCTATTCTGCAGTTTGGATTTCAACCACAAGTTAGAGAAATATCCAATGTAGACAGAACTCTTAGTTTTCCCATTCCTATTTCTAGAGATATGAGAAACATTAGGGAAATTACTTCAAATAATTGGGATAATATTTCTGATTCTCCTCAAACAGGTTCATCTTTAGGGGCCTCTCCATCTTTTACTTTTAAAAAGACTAGAATTATCCATATGCATTTGGAAAATAGAGATTCCCAGCTTTTATACCAAGCACCTAGGTCAAACACTACTGTTAAAGGCATGCATTGTTGTGGTAAATGTGTGGTTTGCCCATACATTTATAAAGGTGATAAATATATATATTTTTTTTATTGTTAACTACACTATTATTTTTCCTAAACAGTATTGTTAACTACACTATTACTTTTCCTAAACAGAATAACTTTCATTCATTCTTTGTAGTTTATGCAGGTATATGTGTTTCATGTAATAGTTTCTATATTGGGAAAACTTCACATAAACTGTCTGATCGTGTTAAAGAGCATTTAAGAGCAATTAGAGCTTTGAATTTTAACAATGCACTAGCCAAACATAGTGTTAGATGTTCTAATTTTGTCAAATTTAAATTTATTGTTTTGGAACAGATAGAGTCCTTCTTTGTAAATTGTGATTTGTACCTTGAGTTGAGAGAATTGAAATGGCAGCTACAGCTTAATGCAGAGGCATCACCAGGTCTTAATGAAAACTTAAATATAAAATGTTCTCTTCATTGGTTTGACTAACACAGCATTACCCACTTTTCCTACTTTGATATAATATTTACATTATTCTATACATTATCATTTGATATAAGTTTTATATAGTTGCATAATTCTGCTTTAATTTTGTTTTTTGTTTTCTGATATGCTATGTTATGCTATTACTCTGTATTCTGTCAGTTCATTAGATTTTTTTTTAAACATCTTGTTATTGTTGATTGGTCTTAATAATTCACTATATAATAGTGTTATTAGTTATTGTCTACTCTATATAAGAATGTGTTTCATATTTAAACTTTTACCATTAAATTCACTGTATTCTGAAGAAGTTCTTTTACCTAATAAAAATGAAAGCTCAATAACAGCTCAGCATCCTTGTATTTTTTTCTGTTAGTTTTAGAAGTGTTTTTAATATAAGTAGCATTCTTCTGTTTTTATGGGTTTGTTATAGTATCATCTAAAATTAAGGTTATCCATCTAAAGCACATGCTACAGCTTGAGTTCCCACTTACATTGATTGCTGTCTCTTATTTTCTTATCTCTTTTCCCATCCTAGATTTGAAAAATAGCTTGTATGCTTTCAGAAAATATTGACGTTTAGACTGAAGAAAAGCTACACTGGCTATCTTTAAATAAAACTAAATTGTACACTGTTCTAGTAAATGCTTTAATGTATTAAGGTTACTTGGGAGGTTGCTATCTCTTACTCACTGCCCATAATTTCAAACTTTATTTTTCACTGAACTACTTGCTATTGCACCATTAATTTTTTGCATTTACCTCAGCAAACAATGCTCATAAAAGCAGGGAGACGTAGAATAAGGCTCAGAGAGAGCAGATGATGCTAGCTATAGCTGAGAAAGATAACAAATTGATTCACTATATGTCTTTGCCTGGTTTTAGTTGAGAAGGATAACAAATTGATTTACAGTATGTCTTCTCCTGGTTTTAGTTGCTTATGGAGAGCTCAACATTGCTGGGGTAGATTTCTCTAACTCCTGGAGAGATGGGACGAGGAGTAGATTAACAGTCCTAAGTGGGTACAGTACTATGATTGGTTGGCTTAACAGAGTTACTTTAGTTTGGTAAAGTGTTCTAATGAGACATTAGCCAAGGGGGATACAGGAGCACAGTTGATTATTCAAAAAGTCAATTTTAACAAGTTTCTTGAACTGTGATGGGGATTTGTTGTCAGTTATGTGGGCAGGAATGGAGTTCCGAGAGTTCCAGGTTTTTGCTATACAGTGGCTGTAGACAGACTTACCAGCTTCGTTGTTATATTTGGTTACTTTGAAGAGATTTTGTATGCTAGACCTCAAGGGCCTGGTGGTTGTATAGGGTTTCAAAAGCTTTTGTAGGGCTGGGGTGTTTTCAGAGTTATGTATTATTTTGTGGGCTAGTGATAGTTGATTGAGTTGAATTAGTAGTGGTAGTTCTAGCCAACTGAGCTTTTTTAGGCATTCACAGTGATGTGTTCTGATGGGAGAGGTTGTAGCGAATTTGGCTATCTTATTATAACAACTATCAAGTTTGTTTAGGTCGGATTTGTGGAAATTTGTAAGCACGGGGGAGGCATAAAGTATGGCGGATAGTAGGTGAGTCCTCACTGTTGTAGTTTTGGAGTGGTCAGTGAGGAATTTTTTTATTGTGATACAGTAGGCCAAGTTTTTTATGCACTTTTTTATGGTTATAGAAATATGTAGGTCAAATCTAAGGTGATTATCTATTTCAACCCCTAAGTGTTTGGTATGATTTGTGGGGGTGATTGTGGTCTTGTTAAAGGAGGAGATGAAGAAAGAATCAGTGGGAGGTGTGGCTCTGTGGGAGATAAAGAGTACTAGCTTTGTTATACTTGGGTTCAGAATGAGCCTTTGGTTTGTAATCCAGGTTTCTGCTAGGGAAAAGCATTCTTGTGTTAGGGAGTAAAAGATGTCAATTGATTTGGCTGCGCATATTATGGTGGTATCATCTGCATATTGCACTATTGAGGCTTTAGGAATGCTGAATGTGTTACAGATATTAAAGTAAGAACAGAATGTGCAGCTGCAGACTTCTTGACTCTCACCAAACCATTGCTAATAGAAAAAAAACTAATATATCTTTGTAGATGTAAGGAACCTAGCATATTTCATGGCTTTCATCATTTCATCTTATTCTTAAAGTCTACTTGCTGACATAAAAAAATCTCCTTTATACCTTAAGCCAAGGCCGTCAATCTACCATTCACCCTCGTAAAAACAACAGAAAGTATATTAATTCTATGTATAATATAATATAATCAGTGTACTTTTACATCACACCTCCACCAAGTTTACAGCATAATAACATTAAACTTGCTTTTGTCCAGCCTTTTGTTTCTTTTTATACTGTAAAACCTATATTTCTAACAATGAAAAAAATTACTTGTTTACTTTAATATCTGTAACACATTCAACATTCACTGAAAAGACTCCGCAGTTAAAATACCCCTGACTACAGACTATACAAAACTGCTTTACTACATATAACATACAGCTTATATCAATAAATATTTTATACAAATACTAATAAGAAAAAATGTTTTACTTACAGTTGCCCCCTCTAGTGCTCTTCTAGACATTGATTACATAAAGTGGGGTATACACTTTATATTCCACCCACAAGTTTAGCAAAGTCAAAAAAGTCCATTCTTTTCAGATACTTTTTTCGTGCAAAGCCATAGTTTCACAGTTGTGATTGATGCTTTATAGTCTCCCATTTATTCACTAATTTCAGTGTTGCTGGGTCTTCTTCATTTTTATCTCCTAATACCAGACCCTCGTTCAAGTCCAAGGTGCTCCTGATTATTCTAGTCAACTCCTGGGGGGGGGGGGTTCTGTCTATCACGCATTTTCCTTTAGAACATTAAAAGTAGGTTTCACTGGCAAAGTCTTTCTATGAACTTTGCTTTTCATTCTTCTGACAGTAGAGCCCCTTTCTGTTAGCTGGCTCACTTTTTGTTAGATACATTTTGTATTTCCCCCTTAGCATGTTATATATCAAAAATGTCCTTGATCCTCCAGGAAAAAATATCTGAAGACAGCTGGATACAGCAAATTGAATCTCATACCTGCCTCTCAACATTACCTGATTGCTGGGTTAAATTTGCTTCTCTTCTGCCAGGTGTACAGTGAATAATTGTTTTTGACAAATACTTTGATGTCTCCGGTTTTTAATACTTTGATCTTCTTCCATAGTTTTGTCAGGATTTACTCTTTCTGCTGGTAGGATTGCATCCTTTCAAATATAGCTCTTGGTTGCTTCGTCATGACTGGGTTAGATGCATACTCTTGATGTGCCCTTTCAATTAACAAATACTGCTATGGAATATCAATCCAGTTGCTTATTTGTACATCCATAAAATTAATAAAGTCTGTTACTTCTAGTTTTTTGGGTACAGCAGAAAATCTCAGATTTACTCTGCACGCTCTGTCTTCTAACTCTACTATTTTTGACACAGCTCTTCATGGCAAGCCTCATACTAGGCCAGCCTTTTCTTCATTTCAACCTCTGATTTTTGCAATTTTATCACTTCATCTGAAAAGCTAATTAAAGCTTCCTCTTTTTTCCAGCCTTTTCTTGTTTGAGTTGCTACATTCCTTCACTGTTTTGTTTATTGTAATCACCTCTGAGTATATTTGATTTATTTTTTTCCTTTAAATTGCTGGAAGCCGTCTCCTTTTTTTTCTTAAAAAACACCTTTATTGAATTATCACTTGTGACATGGGCAAGCTTACAGTTATATAAAAGTAATCAAGCCATATAAACAAGTTAATAGTTACAAACATATTGTTATATTGTTCTATACAATGTAATCAAACCAACATTACATAAATTGTCAAATTCCTGCCTTCTCTTAAACCTCATTTCTTCTCCAAAACATTTGTATGTATGTATTGTTCCCTCAATTTTCATTTTTTTGCTTGTAATTTACTCTTACCCTTTCTAAAGATCATACTTCCTGTTTTTTTATCTCTGTTACAATATTCAGTACTTCAAGCGTGGTCAGTCTAGACTTTGATTTACATTTTCTAGTAACTGATTTTCTGTCAGCCACCAGAATTAAACTTAACAAGGCCTTACTGTCTCTAGACAATTCAGATCCTGTATCTCACCGCAAAAAAAAATTTTCTTAGTGACACTCATTTGCTTGTCCAGTTTTCCTGACGAAGTGCTCTGTAGGGAATTGTTAAAGTCTGCCAACTCATTACATTCTGAGAACATGTACTACAAGGTATTTATTTCTTCCTCATTACACCTCCAACATTTGCCATCTACCTGAGGAAACAATTATTTGGATACTGCTTGGTATATAAAAGTACCTATGCAAATACTTCCAAGAAAAATTCTAAATCCTCTAGGTTTGCATATTTGGGAGCGATACATATGTCCTCCCATTGTTTCTTTGTGAATTGCTTATCTTATCTCTCTACCCAATCTTTTTTTACCTCTTTTGATTGATTCCTATAGTTATCATACAATATTTTATATGCCCTACTAATTATCCCTTTTTAACAGCAGCTTCTACTCTAGATTTAACTAAAAGCTCAACCAGTGCAGGTCTTTTATTTAAGATTCCCTTATTCCTTTCTCTTTGCCTATACTCTGATATCAGTCTCTGATAGGGAAAGCAATCTGTAAACTGCAGTCCAAATATCTTCATGGCCTCTTCAAATGCTATTACCTTTCCCTCTCTAATTATTTGTTCCCAATACCTTGCTTCCTTTGCCAACTTCTCTAGTAAATATTAGACCTTCTTGTGAATTCTCTGTATCCCTAACAGCAGACGTACCTATCATCAGAATCTCATTTTTCAATTCCCATGTTGGCTTAGTTCTTAGTATATTTTCTGCCACTTTATGAATATAATATTCTTTATGATTGCTATTTTCCTTAATATCTATGTTCAAAATCCAACTCTTTCCTTATTTGTTGAATTACTCCACTGCTTTTTCATCATCCCTTTCTACTTTGAATTATAGCTTTCTGCTCATGTTATGTGTAAGAGCCTTAACTATGTAGCTCTAAAATATCCCTTCAAATCAGGTAATTCTAAACCTCCTTGCTCTATTTGAAGGATCAATTTGTCCCAGGTGACTCTTACCCTCTTCACCTCCCAGATAAAATCCTTTGACTCTTTATTAATTACCATCCACAACATATGCCTGATCTGTGTATAAAACTAAAGGGACTAAAAGTAATTGTACTGCTTGTGTATTGCTATCCATATTCATAGGCAAGAGATACCAATTTCTCAGTTTTTGTATTGTCTTTTGTTTACTCTCTTCCCACATATCCTTCGCTGCTATAACCAAACCTTTTTAACCCATACTCTAAATTACTTCATTTTATCATGTTCCCATAAGTATGAACCAATTCATATATAGGTACATAGTTTACAGCTATAGCCTTTGTTTTACATTCTTTAACTTTCATACCAAGAAAAAAAACTGTAAATGTCTGAAAATGTGACAGAACACTGAGATGACTTTTTCTTGGTTTTGTCAGGTACAAAATAATATCAAATGAAAATAAAGCCAACTTTTCTTGAATACCATACAAATTATATCCTTAAATTTCTGAGTTCCTTATTTTCTTTGCCAGTTGTTCTAAATATAATGCAAATAACAAAGGAGAAAGATGACACTCTGCCTGGTTCCACTATTCAGACACAACATGTTAGAGGTATCCTCCCACTTTGGTTTTGCCACCAGTCTCTCATATATCCTCCTAATTAACCTTATTATTCTATCAGGAAATGCAAAAGCTACCATTGCCCTAGTCATAAAATCCCAATTTACTCTGTTGACTGCTTTCACTGCATCAAGACCCATCAACAACTGACCTCCGAGATGGCTGCACATTAACAGTTTGTTTCTAGTTCTCCCAGTGGGAAAACAAAAATTCAAAAGAGAAGGCCATTAGACTTGTGTTTGTTTGTAAATTTCAGTAACTGGCAAGTAAGTGCACTGCCTGGATGCCTGGAATAAAGAAATACAGAAGACCTGGAAAAAAGAACAGCTACAAAAAGTGAGGTGAGGAAGAAACGCTGACTGGAGAAAGTTCTGCAGCTGTTCAGCAAAAAGCAATTCAACCTTCAGATATGACTTCCAATAACCTACAAGAAGATGCAACACAACTGCATACACACCTGATTAAATAAACAAAACACTGATGGAGTATATCAAAACAAACAACAAAAGGCTGGAAAAAATGGATGAAGCTTTAAACAGATATTCAGATGTGATGATAAAGCTGCAAAAGTCAGAGGTCAAAATGAAGAAAAGGCTAGCTGAATATGAGACTGCTCAGGAAGAGATGTTTCAAATTAGAGGACAGAGCAGGGAAAATTATATTTTCAGCTATACCAGAGAAGCTGGAAGTAACAGACTACATTACTTTTATGAAAGAACAAATAAGCAACTGGACTGGTATTCCACAGCAGGAGTTGTTAGTTGAAAGGGCATGTCATGTGTATGTTCCAAACCTGGCTATAAGAAAGCAACCTAGACCTTTAATAGTAAAGATGCAATAATTCTACCAGCAAAGGAGTTGATTTTGACAAAACTGTGGCAGAAGAACAAAGTACTAAAAGTGGGAGAAAGTAGAGTGTTTGTGGAAAAGGATTACTCATTACCAGCATATACCAGACAGTAGAGGAACAAATTTATTCCGCTATTCAGGGAATGTTGAAATGCAGGTGTGAGATTCAAACTGCTGTACCCACCTGTTTTCAAAATATTCTTCCCTGGAAGGACAAAATAATTTTTTGATGAAGTATATGCTAAGGAGGAAATACAAAAGTTTGTCCAACAAAAAGTAAGCTGTGAAAGAAAAGGAGATTCTGCTTCTCATTCATCTGGTTCATAGGTTCATAGGTTCATAGGTTGGTACTAGGCTCTCAGCCCTAGGGCCTATACAAGCCTAGCCATAACAATTCCCTGGCTATTTCTTCCCACATTATTTACTTTCCTGGACCCCTGTCTAGCAGGGCGACTGATGTGATCCCTGGGGTGAATTTCCTTTCTCCCATCCAATCGTCAAGGTTCCTCTTGAAGAGGTCCAAAGAGGCACTCTGCTTGACATGTATGGGCAATCTATTCCAGAGTCTGGGGAGTCTCTGGGTCAGGAACCTATCCCTCCAGCATGTTTTGTTTATTGTGATGACAAGTTTTAGATCCCTGGAGCGTGTAGCTCTGAGGGATTGGGATTTCTTTAAGTGTAGCATGTCCAACAGCTCTGGGTTTGACATGGCCTTGTATGTTAAGCAGAGATCACCACTGAGTAGACGATATGTGACAGAGTATAGTTGGAGTTTTTTAAGGCGGTCAGCGTAGGGCATCTGCTTTAGGCCTGTGATTCTTTTAGTGAGGTATTTCTGAGGCCTTTCCAGTTGTTGCAGATGTCTTGAGAGGTACATACCAAATGGGGCGTTGTATTCTATAATGGGTCTAATGTGGGATGAGTACAGTGGGACAATGACCTCCTTTTTTCTGGATGAAAAGCCCTTTGTGATGAGGTGTGCCACATAGAAGGATTTCCTGACTGTTGTGGCGATGTGGTTATCGAAGGTGAGACCACTGTCCACCTGTGTCTCTAAATCTCTTATCACACTTTCTGTGTTTAGTGTACTGCCACCTATATGGTAATTCATGGATACATGTTTTTTCCCAAAGGGGATAACAAAGACCACAGAGAACCTGTGAAACATTTCCAAAATTTTCAATGGAAAATGTTGAAGAGAAGGAAGGGAGCATGAGAGTAAACTAGAATAATTGAGAGTACACTGGAAATGAAGCAGAGACACAATTTTGGAGATGAACAGTAATAAAACCAGTAACTTAATATAGGATTGCAATGCAATAATTATATTTGTGAAATATGACAGAACAAGAAAAGCTGTAAATACTGGACTTTTTCAGAATTTGTTGGACTTGTGGGGGACTCTAAAGCATATGCCCTACTTCATGTCATTAATATTCAGAAAAGTGTTTTAGGGAGGGGAATAGTATCAGTTTTGTGGCATGTGTTTTTTTTTTGGTTTACTATCAATTTGTTGATCGCAACTTGTGCGATTTACAAAATGTCGAGAGAGAGCCATATGTCGACTCAAAACATCAACCCAAAAAACGTCACTGTTGTGAATTCCAACATTCCAAGCCAGATCACACTATAGTGGGGGCCGGGAAATGTACCCTCACCCTCACTGTAGTGTGATCTTGGGGTTTGTATATATAAGTAGGGGAGTGTGCGGGGTGCAGAGGGGCTTGCCCCCCTGCAAACATGTAATGTAGTGTGGCAACTTTGACAGGCAGACAGTCTGGGAGTCTGCTTCTTCGAAAATGTCGATATCGACATTTTCGGACATCTGGTTGGACATTTACATTAGTTGATGTGCGAACTGACATTTTGGTTCGACAACATGACTATTCAGCTGTGCTACAGTTGACAAATTGATAGTAAACCATTTTTGTACATGCTATAAAGTAAAGTTTTTTTTTCAATTAGTTGTAAGTGTAATGTGGATTTCAAACAGGTGCTGCTGTCCTTTCTTTTTTCTTTTCTTTCTCCCTTCTCTCTTTCTTCATGTTCAGTTTTAAGAAATGAAGCACTGTAAAGTAAAAAAAGCCTGGTTAAAAACCACAATAAAAGAAAAGTTAATGTGCTTTTTCTCATTCTTGCATGGGAGAATGATTGGATTAAAAACATTAGACTGAGTTAGTAACAAGATTTAAGACAGAGCATGTAAATGAAAAAGAACATTGAATATTATGTATGCTCAGTAACAATTCTGCAGCTGGTCTTCATATTTCCATAGAAACAATCTGATAAGGAGAAACTGGCTGCCTAGTTCTTATGTCTCCATGGAGACAGTCTGATAAAGAGAATCTGGCTACAGTCTGGTGGAGAGTGATTGGCTGGGAAAAAAAAACGAAAAGAGAAATTGTCTAGGAGATATGTTCTCTGAAAACAGTCATTGGTTTTCCCAAGGTAGATGATGTTCTCTGAAAGCATTTAGCGGCTTTCCCAAGGTAGTTAATGTTCTCTGAAAACATTCAGGGGATTTCCTAGCTGGGAGTGCTATAGAGATAAAACAAACAAATAAGCACTTAGTAGAAGCACAGGTTGTATCATTTATCTTAGCATGGATAACATTTCTTTTATGTTAATTCAAGTCTGTAAGCGTGGCTGTCAGTTTGGGACGTTTGCTCCTATTAGAAGGGCAAAGCTTCAGTATTTGAAGGTGTACATAGCTGTGTGTGTTAGTATTAAGTTAATAGGTTTTAGGGGGTATTGGGGGAATTTTTGAGGGCTTTCATTTAAAACAAAAGGTTTTATAAGATGTGATATAGGCTCAAATGGATATGACAAGAAACAGCTGTATAAAAGTTCAACCTGCCAAACAGTGTATGCATGTAACACAAAAGCTGGAATTAGACATTTAACAAAAGAGGTGTTATTCATAAAAGGTGGGAATATTATCTTTTTTAATACAATGAAACTTTCATTAATATCTTTAAATGTAAATGGCCTCAAAGATAAATACAAACAAGAAAGAGTAGTGAACTATATTAAAAATGTATAGTGCAAATAGTTATGTTACGGGAGACACACTTAGAAAGACCTGAACATATAAATTAGATAAAGAAAGGTTTTCAGGAAGGTTATTCAGTGGAATACCTGGTTCAAATTAAAACAGGAGTACTTATATTAATTGTAAGAGGACCTCCAATAGTGATAGAAGAAGGTAAAAAGATAATAATGGGAGATTTGCAGTACTAAGGGGGAGGAGGATTACACTGGCATGTATTTACATTCCACCTAAAGCTTCTATAATGGAGCTTAAGGAAATTCTGGGAGAAATAATCAGTTTTCAACAAGGAAAATTACTTATAGGTGGGGACTGGAATTTGATTTGCAGCAGTGAAGATGTGTCCGGAGGGCCCAGAAGGGAAAATATAACAAAGGAGGTTAGATTTTTGGAGAAATGTATGAAAATATTCAGCATGGAATATGTGAATTCAGTAATAGGAGTTTGGAGTGAATTTACATATTATTCCCCAAGACAAAAAAAACTGGGCTTGGCTAGACATAATTTACATTTCACAGGAACATACGCATTTACTTTAAGGTATTGATACTCACCAAATTACTATTTCAGATCATGCACCAATAATAGCTAAAATAAAGGCACAAGGTAATGAAATAAAAATGAGACATTGGCACTTTCCCACCTATCTGTTGAAAAGAGAGAAATCAACTGCAGAATGCTAGGGGGGAAATAAGGGATTACCCTGATAATATGCTCAAGCTTGGAAAGATTGCTGTTAAGTAACTGTTTTTTGATAACAACACTAGAACACAAAAACTTTTAGCACAATGATTCAGACAACAGAAAGTAGAAAGGGCTGTTGCCAAACTTAGGGAGCCTATAACAAGGAAGGTACCAAGAGATCCTATAGAGGTATTGGAAATATTTCAGGCATTCTATAAGAGTCTCTATAAAGCAGAGAAATATGAAAATCAAGAAAAGATACAAATGGAAATGTTTACAGAAGAATTAAATATGCCAAGGGTAGCGGTAGATGAGGCTCAATTACTAATGGTTAGGATAGGAGTAGATAAGATAAAAATTATAATGTATGACCAATCTACATGAAAGTCACTAGGAACAGATGGTATTCCTGTGGAGGTTTGGAAGCTAGGAGAAAAAAACTGATAAAGATCTAGCTAGAAGGTTTTATTTAACAGTATCTTAAGGGAAGGAGAAGTACCACACACAGTCCTGGAAGAAAGCAGTGGTAGCTGTAATACCCAAAGAGGGTAAATATCCATCAGATCCAGCTTCATATAGGCCCATTTCAATCCTAAACCATGGTTATAAAATGTTCATGTACATAATAGCTGAAAGAATGGCAAAAATAATGCCAAAACTGATAAATATGGATCAATGTGGTTTTCTGGAGGGGAGCAAACATTTGACAACAATAACAGAACACTGATGATACAGAGGGAAGCAGAATGTAAGAAAATGCCATTGTTGGTGGTGGGTCTTGAGACATAGAAAGCATTTGACAGAGTAAGCTGGGGCTTTATGAGCAGAGCAATGGAAGTATTTCCATTTCCTGACAAAATAATAAGAGTGATTAGGAGGATATATGAGGGATTGGAGGAGAAAATTAATGTGGGCGGGGTCCTCTCTGACAATCTCTGCCTGAGCAGAGGAACCAGGCAGGGGTGTCCTCTTTCCCCTTTATTATTTGCATTATATTTGGAAATACTGGCTAAGAAAATAAGGGACTCAGAAATTCAAGGATATAATTGGCATGGTAGTTAAGAAAAGTCAGCTTTATTTGCAGATGATATTACTTTATACCTGACAAAACCAGAAAAAGACATTACAGTGTTGTGGAACATGTTCAGACAATTTCAGATCTTTTTCAGGATAGAAAATTAATGAAGCTAAAACAAAGGCAATAGTAGAAAATTATGTACCCACCCATGAACTGGTTCAGGAATACCCATATTTATGGGGACATGATAAAATGAAGTGTTTAGGAGTATGGATTAAAAATAGGTTCACAGGTTGGTGCTAAGGCTATTGGCCCTAGGGCCTATACAAGCCTAGCCATGACAATTCCCTGGCTATTTCTTCCCACAGTATTTACTTCCCTGGACTCCTGTCTAGCAGGGTGCCTTATGTGATCCCCAGGGTGAATTTCCTATCTCCCATCCAATCAATGTTCCTTTTGAAGAAGGCCAAAGAGGCACTCTGCTTGACATGTACTGGTAGTCTATTCCAGAGTCTGGGGAGTCTCTGGGTCAGGAACCTATCCCTCCAGCATGTTTTGTTCATTGTAATGATAAGTTTTAGATCCCTGGAGCATGCGTCTCTGAGGGATTAGGATTTCTTTAAGTGTAGCATGTCCAACAGCTCTGGGTTTGACATGGCCTTGTATGTTAAGCAGAGATCATCTCTGAGTAGACGATATGTGACAGAGTATAGGTGGAGTTTTTTTTGGATGGTCAGCATAGGGCATCTGCTTTAGGCCTGTAATTCTTTTAGTGTGGTATTTCTGGGTCTAATGAGGGATGAGTACAGTGGAACATTGACCTCCTTTTTTCTGGATGAAAAGCCCTTAGTGATGAGGTGTGCCCCATAGAAGGATTTCCTGACTGTTGTGGTGATGTGGTTATCGAAGGTGAGACCACTGTCCACCTGTGTCCCTAAGTCTCTTATCACTCTTTCGGTGTTTAGTGTACTGCCACCTATGTGATAATTCATGGGTACATGTTTTTTTTCCCAAAGGGGATAATCATACATTTCTTGGCATTGAGCTTGAGCCCATGGCTCTGGCACCAAGCATCTGTTTCTGTAAGGCCCTTTTGTAGAATATCCACATCATTTGGGGATTCAATAATGGCTCCCAGTTTGCAGTCATCTGCAAACTTTGTTAGCCAGAGTCCCTTAGTATTGACCTGTACTTCAGAAAAGTAGATGCCAAACAAGAGTGGTCCCAGAACTGGACCCTGAGGTACTCCACTTGTCACTTGTCTGGAGCTGGATTTGGAGTCAGCTACTTTTACAGTGTGGGCTCTGTCAGTAAGCCAGTTGGCAATCCATCGGATGACGTAGGGATTAATGCCCAGCTTAGTAAGTTTATCTATGATTCCAGAGTGGGGGATGGTGTCAAAGGCCTTAGTGAGGTCCAGATAGGCTGTGGACCACCTTACCCTTGTCCACGGCTCTGGAGACTGATTCAAAGAAGTCAATCAGGTTCAGGAGACAACATCTGCCCTTCATAAACCCAAACTGCATGGGGTCCAGTGTTTGAAGGTTGCCAATGTCTTTATTTATAAGTTCCATGATAATACATTCCATGGCCTTGCAGATCAGGCTCGTCAGACTGATGGGGTGGTAGTTACCAGGATCCAAAGTGGATCCCCCCTTGTGGAGTGGGATAACTGTAGCTGTACACCACTCAGTGGGCATGAAGCCTGAGGTGAAGCTATGATTAAACATGACACTTAGGTGAGGTGCCATTTCATTTTGTAGTTCATGTAGTACACAGCCTAGGATGTCATCTGGTCCCATGGATGTTGTATTCTTAGCTTTAGAGAGTGCGTTTTTTACCTGTGTGGCTATTATTAATGGAATTTGGCAATCTTTCAGTATTGAGATGGGCCCTTTAAGGGGTGAGAGGGGGCTGAAGTTTGCACTGAATCGATCTGCCAGGATATTGGCAATATCCTTGGGATCAGTATATTTAATGCCATTCTGTTGTAGCTCAGAGCAGATCTGAGCATTGCCATTTAAATTCTTGACATAGTTATAGAATACCTTGTGGCTGTCTTTGGGATCTTTGGCAATTTTATTTTCGTAACTAGCTTTGGAGGATTTTATGAGGGATCTCAGCTTCTTACTGAGACTGGTAAGGGAGTTTTTCCATCCTGGGATTTTCCACTTTTCTGCAAAAGCTTCTTCCTTTTGTTGTAAAGTTTGTTTATGGCAAGGGACCACCAGATTGGCTTCCTTTTTTGGAGGAGAGTGTCTTGGTTCTATTGGGGATGGCATGATTCATGCACAAGCGGATGTGCTCGTACAGTGCCTTAGTGTAGGATTCAGCAGTCAAACTTTCAGTTCCCGTCTGCATGGGTGTCATGAAGTTTGTCACTTCTGACTTGAGTAGCATGAAGTTGGCTTTGGAGAAGTTTTTTATGGAGGTTTCCTTACTGGGGGGTGGGGGCGGGATGTGGATGTCATGGGTGATTAACTTATGGTCAGACCTGACCAATGAGGGGGTGACCATAGGTGTGGAGCATCGATTTCCCATGTTGGTAATGACCAGGTCTAGGATATTGGATCCCCTGGTGGGACTAAGGATTAGTTGATCCAGGCCATTGGAATTTATGAATTCCAAGAACCTTTGGGCAAAGGTGTTGGTACACGAGTAGTTTTTCCAGTTAATGGCAGGGTAGTTGAAATCACCCAGTATTAGGGTGTTTGGTTGTATCTTAATATTTTCCAGTATGTTTAGAAAGGTTGGGGCATGGTGGGGGATCTGTAGCAAGCTACAATTTGTATTGCGGTCTTACCTAGTGTTAGTTGCACCTGGAGAATTTCAGATGCATTGTGTTGGGCAACTAGCCTGGTGTCATGAATATCCTTGATGAATATGAGCACTCCTCCACCATTAGTGTTTCAGTCCTGGTTTGGTGGCCGAAAAGTGTGGTAAGAGTTGTAGCCTGGTTTTGCAGGGTGTGCTTTCTGGAGCCTTGAACCAGGTCTCAGTTACTGCACAGATATCAATGTTCTCCATTTTTAGGAGTGCCTCGAGAGAGTGCATTTTGAGGTTTAGACTTTTAGCATTGAGTAGCATTACCTTCAGATTTTGCATGCTTGTACCTGTTACAGTGGTGGTTTTGTCCTTTGAACATTACCTAAAAAAGGCACTAGGGCAACGGGTGCAGATCATCTCTGGCAAAGCATCGTGGTCTGTCGATCATGTCGTCCCAGGCAGACAGATACTGGATCCCTTTTGAATGATACCAGAAGCTTAGCCAATTGTTGAAGTCAATGATTTTGTCCTTATACTGTGGTATAATTCTGGGCAAAGGCAGGATGCTACTCAGGGCTAGGGTTATACCTGCCTGGGCCACATGATCTGAGAGCTCTTTAATGTCTCTTTTCATGTAGTCCAGGGAGGTACATCTCAAGTCATTCACTCCAACATGGACAATGACAGAGTCATATTTGCACTTGTTGTGGAGTGACTTGAGTGAATGCATTATGTGGCAGATCCTGGCACCCTACAGGCAGCTGACTGTAATTTTCTCCTTGTTCAGCCTGGTGATTGGGACATCAGTGTGCCTGACTTTAGAGTCACCTATGACTAAAGTGTTGGGTACATTGCCTTGCCTTAGGGGCTGTTGTTGGGTGGCATACTGGTGTTGTGAGTTACGTGACACTTTGGTTGTGATTGGTGTTTGTTTGCATTTCAGCTTTGGAGGTCCTTGTTGCTTGGGCAGGTTAATGTAAAGGGCCTCCACATATGTGGGTTTAGTGTTGCTATGTATGGGTGTTTGTGGTGTGGGTTTAGAAGACCTATGTGTTGCTTGAGATGTAGTGTGGGTGTTAACCTTCTCCTCTTGACTGTCTAGCACAATCTTGGGTGGAGAGAGCTTTGCTTCCAGTTTAGCTATGTAAGTGCATTTCTTGCAGGTTGTAGTGTTGGGTGGTAGGAGGAGAGGGTTGTCTGTGTACATGAGGCAATTGCTGCATTGCCCCAGTATGTCCAGATTCATCAAGTGGGCAGGAGAAATCACCAGAAGCTGACCCTTGGACATGCCTGATTTGGTACTTTTTTTATAAAGTACAAGAGCTGTTTTCCCTTCCCTTAGCAAGGTACTTTGCAATTATAGGCTGTTTAGTGACTATGATTAATTTCTCCTTATTAACAAGGAGATTTTAGTACTTGTATCAGTTTAAGACTTCCTAGTGCTTTCCAGCAGGTTTTAAATCAAGTGCTAGTCACAGGGATGCTTAAAGGTAAGATGAAAAAAAATGGTTTATCCTAAACACTGCAGTATTTACTAGAGGAGTTAGATGTGAAAGTAGATAACTTAAGTTTTACCAGTCTAAAAAGTTAAGTTTTAGTGCAGAGTCACTATTTTTAAAACAGCAAGACAGACTGAAATGGGGTGGTCACTTCTGTATTCTGGTACTATGGAATACAGTAGGATGGCCAATAAATTTAAATAGTTAAAAGGGAGTTATTTTCACAAAATGATAATTTTGTGCTTATTTACACAAACCAGTAAAAACAGAGCGGAAATGATGTATATGACCAAATTAACATAAGGGGAAGGCAACTAGAAAGACAGTGGTGTTTAAGAACACTACAGTAACTAGGTGGGAGAGTGGTGAAAAAATTCTGCCTGACTTATAAGAGACAGAGCTGTAGTCTCTTTTCAAGTTTTAATATGCAATTAAAAGCAGAATACAAGTAAAACACAAGGTAAATAAAACAAATCACAGTATTAAAATAGAAAAAGACAATAAAGTAATACAACAAATAAAAAGCAAACTAACCGTTCCCTCACAGCAAAGTGTAGCAGAGTCTGGGTGAGCCTTTCTAGTAAAGCTCTGAAATGTTTTATTTTAAACCTTAAATAGAAGGTTTAGTTCCTAGCTCCACCCCCTCAGTTCACAGATGATTAACCTTAACTGAACTGTTCTATTGACCTGTACTAATTTCTGCCTGACTCACAAGAGCCAGAGCTGTGGCCTCTTTTCAAGTTTTAATATGCAGTTAAAAGCAGAATACAAGTAAAACACAAGGTAAATAAAACAAATCACAGTATTCAAAATAGAAAAAGGCAATAAAGTAATAAAGCAAATAAAAAGCAAACTAACCTTTCCCTCACAGCAAAGTGTAGTAGAGTCTGGGTGAGCCTTTCTAGTAAATGATTCTAGTGTGGCAGCTAAGGATATGTGGGAAGAGACTAAAAAGATAATACAAAAACTGAGAAAATGGAAGCTTTTTAATATGGATATGGATAGTAAGATACAAGCAGTTAAAATGATTTTAGTCTTTTTAGTCTTATACAGAGATCAGGCATATTTTTATCAACCAGAGGAGCAGTTGTGGATAGCAATTAATAAAGAGCTGAAGGACTTTATCTGGGAGGGGAAGATGGTAAGAATCAAGTGGGATAAGTTGATTCTTCCAGAAGAACAGAGCAGATTGGGATTACCGAATTTGAAGTTTTTTTCAGAGCTACACAGTTAAGACTCCTATACATAGCACAAGCAGAAAACTATAATTCAAAGTGGAAAGGGATGATGATGAAATAGGGGGAAGCTCAAGAAACAAGGACAGACTGGAATTTTGGATGCAGGCCTTTAAGGAGAATAACAATAATCATATAGACTATTATATCCATAAAATAGCAGAAAGCATTCTAAAAACTAAACCAACATGGGAATGGAGAAAGGAGATTCTGCCGATAGGGATGACTGCAATTAAAGATACAGACAATAGGCAAGAGGGAGGTGGAATTTATTGGAGGAAACTGACAAAGGAACCAAGGTATTGGGAGCAAATAACTAGAGAGAGAAAATGATAGAACGGAAAGACACCAAGAATTTATTTGGAATGCAGGTTAGAGATTGCCTTACCTATCAGGGATTGATATCAGAGTATAGGCAAAGAGAAAGAAATAGGAAGTGTTCCAAATGAAAGACAAGCACTGGTAGAGTTTTTAATAGAATCTAGAACAGAAGCTGTCATTAAAAAAGGAATAACTGCATGATAACTATACTAATCAATCAGAGGATGTTAGAAAGGATTGGGAAGAGAGACTGGATAAGCAATTCACAAAAACCAATGGGAGGATATATGTATGTCTCTTGAATATGCAACAAAATCTAGAAGATTTTGGATTTTTGTCTGGAAATATTTACATAGATAATGTTATACTCCAAGTAGACTCCAAAGAATTTTTCCTCAGGCAGACAGCAAATATCGGAAGTATGAAGGGGGAGAAAGAAGTAATTGGAAATATATCTTCTGGAAGTGTGGTGAGTTGGTGGACTTTAAGGATTCCCTGCAGGATATGTTGTCGGAGATGCTGGATGGGCAGACTGGTCTGATGAGGGAGATGATTTTTCTGAGCTATGATACAAAATTGGAATTGCCTAGACATGGTAAGGTCTTGCTGTGTCTAATAATGGTGGCTACCAAAAAAGTAATTGCTAGAAAATAGAAGTCAAAATCTAAACTAACTATACTAGAAGCAGTAAATATAGTAACAGAAATAAAACAACTGCAGTTGAAATCTTTAGAAAGGGGTAAGAGCAAACTACATAGGAAAAATGGGAATTGTGGGAATAATACATACAAGGGAGGAATGATGTTTAAAAGGTGGTAGGACATAAATGAGCTATGTAATGTTTGAGTGAGAAAAATTGGGTAGATTATAAGTGATGTATAATGTTTGCAACTGGGACTGTGTCGGTATAGTTTTTGAGGTAAAATGCAATTGGGATTGTGTCTGTGTAGTTTGCTTTCATTGATATAAATGTATGACTGCCTGTGTAGTAAGTGTTGGCTTATTAAAATGTTTCTTGTTTAAACAAGCATGAATTGAATAATTTATGTAATATTGCTTAGGATATATGATCTATATGTTATGTTAATATAATCTGATTACTTTTATATGAATGTTAATTTGCCTATGTCACAAGTGATAATTCAATGAAGGTGTTAGAAAAAAAAGACCCAACAACAACTGCAGTATTTACTTGCATTCTGCTTTACTCTGGATCATCATTGTTCTATTAACATTGTCAAATGCTTGACTCCCCTCCAGAAAACCACACTGATACAAATCTATCAATTTTGGGAAACACCTTTCCCATTCTTTTAGCCATTATAAATGTAAATACTTTATACTCATGGTTTAAAAATGAAATGGGCATGTCTGAAGCCAAATTTGGTAGGTCTTTACCATCTTTAGGTATCACAGCCACCACAGTTTTTTCCAGATTGCCAGTGCTTCCCCTTCTTTTTAAATACTGTTAAAACCTTCCAGATCTTTATCACTTTCTTCCCTCCTAGCTTCCAAACTTCTACCAGAATACCATCTATTCCTAGAGACTTTCCTGCAAATTGGTTATATGTCACCATTTTTATCTCATCTCTTCCTATCTTAATAGTTAATTGTTCAGCTTCATTAATCTCTAACCTTGGCATATTAAAGCCTTCCATAAATATATCCATTTATGCTTTTCCTTGATTTCCCACTTCTCTGCTTTATAGAAATGTTCTTAAAATTTCCAAAATATCTCTAGTATCTCTACAGGATCTGTGATTGTTTTTTTTTTTTATTTTATTTTATTATTATTATTTTTTTTTGTTATAGGCTCCCAAGTTTAGCAACAATGCTTTATACTTTCTGTTGCCATTGTATCAAAGGTTGTTGTGCTCTGAAGTTACTATTCAAACAAAA
Organism: Protopterus annectens; assembly: GCF_019279795.1. Lineage (NCBI taxonomy): Eukaryota > Metazoa > Chordata > Ceratodontiformes > Protopteridae > Protopterus > Protopterus annectens. Next base: position 279,137,378 of record NC_056742.1, on the reverse strand, counting down.
AAAAAACAGTTGCTAAAAGTAATCTTTCTAAACTCAGGCATATTATCTAGGTACTACATTATTTTTTCTTTAGCACTCTGCCATTGCACCACCTCTTGGTCTGTGAGATTCCCCTTATTCTGTAATACTTTAAGTTTTGTCAGCCTCTCTAAATAATTCTTGTTTTTTCTTAACCATATCTTTTTTCCTTTTGTTTCAACCTTATTTTTAAAATCTACTTTCATTTTATCCGACTCATTAGCTATAATATATGCAATACTCTCTATTTTTCCTGATAACACCCAGTTAATTTCCACTACCCATTCCTTAAATTTCTCTCTTTTTAACGGGTAGGTGGGGAAGCACCAGTGTCTCATCTTTACTTTATTGTCCTGCATTTTCAGCTTAGTAGTTATTGGCATATGCTCTGAAAAAGTTATAGGATGTATGTCAAAGTTCTCAATTAAATGTACATGTTCCTGTGAAATGAAATATAATTTCTCTCTAGTCTAGCTCAATTATTGTACCTTGGATAATAATACATACATTCTTTTCCATTTCCTACTATTGCATTTGTGTCTTGCATATCACACATTTTCATAAATTTCTAAAGAAGTCTACCCTCATTTGTTATATTTCCCTTCTATACCCCTAAATACATCATTGTTGCAAATCAAATTCCTGTCCCCACCTACAAGTAATATTCCCTGTTGAAAGATGATATTTCTCCCAAATCTTTTAAGACCATAATAGCAGTTTTAGGTGGAATATAAATACATGCCAGCATAAGCCTCATCCCTTGTTACTAGTCCCTTACTACCACAAATCTGCCATTATTATCTTTGTTTTCTCTTTTATCACTGCTAGAGCTCCTCTAGCAGTAAATATAAATGCTGCTCTTTTCATTTGTCCCTGATATTCTTCTAAATATTCATTCTGAAATATTTTCTTTATCAAATTAATATGTTCACTTCTTTCCAAATGTGTTTCCTATAGCATTGCTATTTGCACTGTGCATTTCTTAATATAATTAAATATTTTTTCCTTTTTGTCTATACCAGTGAGACCATTCACATTTGAAGATAATATGGAAAGTGTTGCCATATGGTAAGAAGGCATTATTCCCACCTATTATACATGCCTGCTTTTTAAATGTCTGTTTCCAGCTTTTGTGATACACACACCCACTAATGTTTAGCAGGTTAATCCTTTATACAGTTTTTTCTTATAATCAACATTTGGACCTATGTCACATTTTACAAGATGTTTTGTTTTAACAAAAACCCTCAAAAAATAAAAACACACCTAGAACACCCCCATAACCTGTGTGTAGAAACACAGAGAACTATGTACATATTCAGATAATGACATATAACCCTCCTAATAGGGGCAAGTATCCCAAATAGACAGCTGCAAATGCAGGCCTTAATTAAACTAAATTTGAGGTTATCCATGTTACTGCTTATGTTTTACTTACATTAATTGGTGTTTGTTCTTTTTATCTTTATTCCTCTCCCAGATGTGAAAAACAAGTTGCATGCTTTCAGAAAACATTAACTTTTAGTCTTTAAGAAATCAGTGTTCAGGCTTTTATTGCCCTAATATCAGTTTATCTCCTTGGAAACATAAGAGAAAATATGTACTCCCCAGCTGCAGGCTTCTAAAGACAAGTTGAAACATTTATTGCGAAAGGAAAACTTTTAATTATATTCCATGTTCTCTTATTTTTTGTTTCCACTTGAAACTTATTAGATTAAACCAAGGGTCTTAATCTAGACATTCACCTATGCAAAAGTAAGAGAAAACATATCAGCTCTACATATATTATGATTTGTAAACTTTTGCACCTCATCCCCCACCTTAACATCAAAAGATTTTAGCTTATTAAAGTAAACATGGGTTTGTTTAGCCCTTTTTTATTTTTGCATTGTAAAGCCTACATTTCTTAATACTAAACAGAAGGAAGAAAGTAAGAGAAAAATGCATCTGTTTACTTTAGTATTTTTATTACATACAAAAACAACTAAACCTGCTTTACTGTAAAACTCACAATTTGTATCATGAAAAGTTTCATAGAAGTACTGTTAAAATTGTTGTACTTAACATTTACCTTTTTCCTTCTTCTTCCCTTCTCTCAGTGTCCTTCCAATGATTAATGAAATGAAGTAAGGCAAATGCTCTTCTGTTCCCCACAAGTTTAACAAAGTCAACAAAAGTCCAATCTGTCTACATTTTGTTATATAGCTGTATTTCACAAATCAAATCAATATTTTGCAGTATCACATTTAATCACCAATTTCCATGTTGCTGGTCTTCTTGTTCATCTCTGTCTCACAACTCCTGATTCCAGTTTATTTCCAATTTATTCTTGATTCTTCTAGCCAACTCCTATGTTCTTCTCTGTCTCTCAAGCATTTTCCTTTGGAACAGTGGACAAGGTTTCACTGGCAAAGTCTGTCCATCTGCTTTATTTTCAAAAGAATGAGAAGCAATGTCCCCTTCTGATTGTTGGCTAATATTTTGTTGAATGAACTTTTGTATTTCCTCCTTAGCCTGTTCTGCATCAGAAATGACTGATGCCCCAGAACAAATATTCTGAAGACAGATAGATATTACAGCTTGAATCTCACACCTGCCTATTGACATTTGATTGCTAGAATAAACATGTTTCTCTTCTGCCTGGTGTACAGTGAATAATTGTTTTTCAGAAATACTCTACTGTCTCTAGTTTTTAATATTTTGCCCTTTTGCCACAATTTTGACAGGATCAACTCTTTCTGCTGGTCAGTTTGCATCTTTACTAAAACAGGTCTTGGTTGCTTTCTCATGGCCAAATTTGGAACATACATATGGTGCACCCCTTCAGTTAACAGTTCCTGCTGTAGAATACCAGTTTGGTTGCTTATTTGTGCCTTCATAAAATTATACAGTCTGTTCCTTTTAATTTCTCTGGTAAAACAGACTATATCATATTTTCCCTACATGCCTTGTGTGATGCCTCTGCACTGGCCCAGTAATCATGGAGCCTCATTCCTCACCACTGGCAACAGTAGGGGACATACACACTGAGAGGATGACAAGTATATACACAGTAAAGTGCAATTTCCCTTAAGAGCACACATAGATCACAGTCAGTTTGGGGCTGGTTTCTCCCTCTTTTTGCAGATCCTCAATAAGACTGTCCACTTGCACAGCTATAGGGTTGGGATCTTAGCCAAATGGCCAAGCTATGACCTCCAGCACCATCTCTGTCCAACCAGTGCTTCATGTCCCTGCCCAAGTAGCAGACAAACACACACATACTTTGAGATTTGATTTATATACAAGCACACACACACACACACACACACACACACACACACACACACACACACACACACACACACACACCTGGGGAAGGCTGCCACAGGTTTACTAGTTATGCCCCCTTTTGCCCAGACTGTAAGGTAGTTCCAGCTGCCACCAGCCAACTCTTTATCAGCTACTTAAGGCCCTTAGCAAAGGGTGTCCAATCCTAATCCTACTGTGTAATGTTACTAATAATCCAAATGGTAGTCTGACCAAGAGGAAGGCTATTTAGTAGTGGCCTGTACAGTGTCACCAAATACATATGCAAGTACCCTAAGAGCTTAAATATGTCTCACAAATATCAGCCACAAAGATAGGTTTAAACATATTTAATAATAATTAATAAAAGATCAAGACAATACTCAGTAAATCAACATAGTAACTTCAGAGTTCAAAATCACAGGAAATATTTGAAGCACTATTGGAGGAAAGTCTCAAATAAATACAGAAAACATTTAAACTAATCTTTACTATATTCCTAACTATATCTAAAAGAGTTACTATGCCTTAAAAAATTTACTTACAGCAAGGCAAGTGCAGATGGTGATGATGAGTGATGTTCTTATTAGGTCAAAGACAAAATACAAAGCCCAGTCTCTCTCTGAGAGAGTTCTTAAATTAATATCAAATATTACTGCTGGGTTAGCTTGGATGACATCACTTTTTGTCACCTGACTTCAGTTCCCAGGCTAAACTCCATTTTGTCAGAAACTAACAGAATTTAACATCTCTGTGTGAAAAATACATAGCTCTCAGATCTTTGCAGCTGCTAGGAAGTCATAAAGCAATAAAACACTTCCACATCTCAAGCCAAGCCAAGCAATTACTTCTCTTTCAAGACAATACAAAAAACTTCTAGCTCTAGACATTGTCTCTGTTACACTGAAACTGAGAGATAACTTTTATAGCGCAATCATAAAACAATTTAATTTCAACTTATTTTCTTGGTGTTTTGCAAGTTGACTATGTATATTCTAGTTTCTACTGTTAAAAATATATACAGTCACACAATTACAATAGTTTCTATACATTTCTGTTCTAAGCCAACAGAGCATGCTGTAGTTACATTTTTGAAGCTCAGTACTGTACAAACCCTGTTCAACACACACTTCTGTATAAATCATATCAATGTTCACAAATGACATAGAATTATTTGCAAAATTCCAGATAGCTGGGGTGGCAGTGTGACACCTTGTCGACTTATTCTATTATTTTTTGAAACATCTCCTCTTGAGCAGTCTCATACTTTTTTTCAATTTTTTTCATTCATCCTCTGATTGTTTCAGTTTTATCAGCCCATCTGTTTAAAGCTTCTTCCATTTTTTCAGCTTTTTGTTATTTGGTTGATATATCCCTTCAGTGTTTTTAGTTTAATCAGCTCTGAGCACATTCTACATATTTTTCCCTCTAGATTACTGTAAGCCATGTCTTGCACCAAGGCTGAACTGCTTTTTTGCTGAACAGCTGCAGGGGTTTTCTCAGTTGGTGTTTTCTCTTCACCATTTGCAGTTAATTTTCTTTCAAGCACTTTTAATTTCTTATTTGCTCATGTCCAGGCAATATACATACTAGCCAGTAACTGAATTTACTAAAAGTGACAGTTCCTGGCTTTTCTCTTTTGGTTTCTTTTTTTTCACAATGGGAGAGCTAAAGATAAGCTGCTAATCAATGTTTAACCATCTTGGAAAAGCTTGGAAGCCATCTGTTGATCTACTTTCTGCTTAATAGCTGCAGAATTCTTCCCAATTTTTTTCTTCACCTTTTCTGGTTGATTTTTTTTTTTAGTTTTTCCAAATGTCTTCTTTGCTGGCATCCAGGCAGTGTACTTACTAGCCAGTAGTTGAGTTTTACCCAAAAACAGTTTCAATGGCAGTCTGTTTTTTAAGTTTCTGTTTTCACAGTGGGATAGCTGAACTTAAGCTATTGATCAGTGTGCAGGCATCTTGAAAGTCCCTCTACATCACTATCTAGTATTCAGGGCACTGCAGGATGCTGTGGATGCATACAGAGATAGGGTGTTCATGCTGAGACTACCCACAGTGCATTCTTTTGTTCACATTTATGGACCATGCCACCAGCTTGCTGGAGATCATGTCTGTGATTTTCCCAGGACAAGGCAGCCTCATGGACAAACATATGCAAGGTCAATGCACAGATCTGCTGCAGGTGCCCTTGATCTGTCTATTGGACCCCAGCATTGTGCTGCATTATCTGCTGGAGCTATGTTCATGCATACACACACACACATACATCCACCTTCACAAGTATCCACACACATATACACACACACATATCCGTTATCATTACTGTCCATCATTGCCCAGTCACACTACAATGGAGACACCATCCCCTCCCTGCCCAGTCTCCCTCTACCCCAAACTCACCCATCCATAAGTCAAACAGTCACACACAGCATTAACTCCTCACACACACATACATACAGTCTATTGTTCACATGTATCATTGTGGCCTTCCTCACCAGTGCATATCATGACAATTGTGTCCTGCCCTCTGTTACCTGGATAACCTGTGTCTGATGCACACTGTGGCCATTGCATGAATGGTATAGCACAGAGTGACTGTATCATTGCATGTTTACTGTTTTATTTTATGTTTAGTCTGGCCTGTAGTTATGAAAATGACACAGTCTCTTAGCTAGTGCCATTGTGTACTATGCCCACCTCCACATCACATAGTTATCTTCTGCAGCCAGATCCTCAGAGGCTCCATATGAGGTACCTTCTCTGTTGCTGACTCTGGAACTTCCTCCTCCCCAGTGTTCACCTCCCACTCTGCTGTATCCATTTGGTTCATAGGTGTTTACTAAGCTAATGACCACAGGGGCCTTTTTAAGCCAAGCCATGCATCCCAAGTCTCTGACAAGTTCTGGTACCCTTGACAAGTGTAAGCAGGGACTTGGGAGGTGAAACATTTACAAGCAGGGCCTGGGAGATGAACCAATTACAGGCTGCCTGTGTCCATTAGAGATTAATTTCCTGTTCCTCATCAAGTTGTCCAAGTTACACTTGAATTGGGTTAGGAAGGAACTTTGCTTCACATAGATGGTGAGCCTGTTCCAGAGAAGTGGTAGTCTCTGGGATACATACCTGTCTCTGCAGCAGGTCCTATTTATATCACAGGCAATGTTTAATTTGTTAGAATGAGTAATTTTGGTGCTGTTTTCCAGATATGTAGTAGGTCCTTCAGAGTGGATTTTGACAATGCCTTGTATGCCAGGCATAGATATCCCCTCAACAGCCAGTAGGAGACAGAATACAGGGATAGAGCTTGAGGTGGCCTGTATAAGACATGTTACTTACAGCCTGTATTCCTTTGGTGAGGAACCTCTATGGACATTCCAACTTTTGGATATGCCTGGTTAGATAAATACCAAAAGGGGCATTGTACTCAATGATAGGTCTTATGAATGCTGAATACAGTGGAACAATTACTTTCTTAGACCTAGATGCCATACCTTTCTTTACAAGATGCACAGCATAGAATGATTTCCTCACTACTGTACACACATGATGGTGAAAGGTTAGATTACTGCTATGTGAGTCCCCAAGTCCTTGACTACTAGCCTGGGACAGCTCTTAGGGGTGTGTTGTCAATGTGATCGTTACCAGGAGTAGATGACTTACTGAAGGATACCATTATGCATTTCTTGGCATTTAGTTTTAGCCCATGGCTCTGGCACCAGTTGTTTGTCTGTCGCAGCCCTTCCTGGAGAACATTTGTTTTGATGGGTGATTCAATGACAGCTCCTAATTTGCAGTCATCTGCAAATTTAGTCAGCCAGAGGCCACTGATGTTGGCCTTGACTTCAGAGAAGTAAATTCCAAAATTGGAGCGGTCCCAGAACCCATTCCTGAGGGATTCCACTTGTGACTGATCTCTTTGTAGAGGTGGATTCCCCAGTTTTAACTTCTGCTTCATGTCAGTGAGCCAGCTGGCAATCCACCAGGTTTGTACCTAATCTCTTAAATTTGTCAACAATGCCAGAGTGTGGGGATTGTGTCAAATGTCTAGGCCAGGTCAAGGTAGGCATTGTGAACCATTTTGCCCTTATCCATTACTTTGGTGACCTTCTGAAAGAACACCAAAATGAAAACAGAAGTCACAGATGGCAGACTACAGGCTGTAATTCCACACAGAATTTGTTTTATTGATCCACACTTCTAAGCGCTTTTGTTCTAATCTCATTAAATAAGGAACTTCATCAGATACAACATTAAAAATTCAAATAGTCAAATAAATAGACTCAAATGGATGACATCACTTCCCACTACACATTTAAGGGAATACACACATAAAAGAACATTTCGTTAGTGTCTAAATGCAGCAAAAAACATAATAAACCATAAAATACAAAAATATGTACAAAAGAAAAGTGCAAAAATGCATAAAAATAGTGTAAAAATAGTATATTGACACCCCACCATCATGACATAATCTATGAGACTCATGTAAAGCAACTAATATTAATAAAAATCTTTAAGGATCTTGATAAAATGAATGTATATATCTGTGTATACAAATAAAAAGAATATATCAAGTCAAATGCAAAAACATCAATTATAAAATTATAAAATGTATAGATAAATGTATATATAATATTGCTAAAAGATGGATTGTAATGTTAATATTAATTCATAAGAATAGTTGTATTTGATGGTAATAAACATAATAAAAAATTAATCTTTTAAGAGCCTTTAGTTTTAATAAACTACTAATGGACAAACTGTCATTTAGACCTGGCCAATGTACAGCGTCCATTCATAGCTGCCAAATCAATTCAGCCCTTTCAAACAGGTATGGCCAGGCTGCCCCACCTCTATTTGTCTTTGTACCTCTTCTTCTTCTTTCATCTTTTCCCGGTTAGGGGTTGCCACAACGGATCACCTGTCCGCTCATGATTGGCATTGGAGTTTTACAGTGTCAGGTTGCCAGCCTGGAGCCCAGTCTTCCACAGAAGGCACACACATGCACACACTCACACCTAGGGCCAATTTAGAGTGTTCGATCCACCTACAGCATGTCTTTGGGATGTGGGAGGAAACCGGAGCACCCAGAGGAAACCCACATGACCACAGGGAGGACATGCAGACTCCACACAGAAGGCACCCCAGCCGAGGATCGAACCGGAGAACCTCTTGCTGTGACGCGGCAACGCTAACTGCTGCACCACCATGGCCGCCCTTTGTCTTTGAGTCTCTAAAATGATAAATTTAAACTGATGTCCCTCATTAACCTTAACATGTTTTGCCAATGCATTAAAATCACATTCATCTCTAATATTCCTAACATGCTCACTAATCCTGTTTTTAAGTTTACGTTCAGTTTTACTGACATAAAAACAAGGGCAGCTAGAGCAGATTGCAGAATAAACAACTTTTTCAGTCACACATGACACTCTCCCTTGTATCGTGACCTTGATCTTATTCACAGTGGTCTCACCAACCTCAAGAAAGTATGAACAAAATTTGCATGTTCCACATTTGAACATTTGCCCATTGACACGTGGCAAGTTCGAATGTTCAAATAAATACTTCAGATTGGCCCCCTTCCTAAAAATACAAACAGGTTTATCATCTACAACATCTAAGAATTATTTTTCACCAATTAATAGGTTCCAATTCTTCATTAATATCTCTTTAATTAAGGGGGCCTCACATAAAAAAGTGTTGTAAAAACTAGATTTATAGTTGGTGGGTTGGCTCATGGGTTGCCTAATGAAAGAATTAAAATTCTCAATGTGTCCTGGTTCTAGAGTGTCAGGTGTAGGTCCAGTGTATTCAACAATATCCAATTGGTGGGGAACCTCTTGGTTGGTCTGATAAGACAAATGTGCTCCTAGAATGGGTGTAAAATGCCTGTGCTGCCTTTTAGCCATAACCTCACTCATGATATTCTCAATAAACTGTGAGGGATACCCGCTTGAGTAAAACATGTCCTTGAGTTTGTGATATTCAGACACAAAAGATTCCCATAAAGTCACCATACGTGCAGCACGTACGAACTGCCCCTTCACAACTGCACGCTTTTGTGAGAAAGGATGACAGCTGTCAAAGTGAAGGAAAGAGTTGGAGTATGTTTCATTTCTGAATATTTCTGCAAAAAATCTCTGATGCTGGGAATCTTTAATAAGGAGGAAGTCTAAATACTGAATCTAATTTATTGACTATTTGAATTTTTAATTTTGTATCTGATGAAATTTCTTATTTAATGAGATTGGAACGAAAGCGCTTATACGTGTGGATCAATAAAACAAATTCTGTGTGGAATTACAGCCTGTGGTCTGCCATATTTGACTTCTGTTTTCGTTTTGGTGTTTTTTCACCTTCTCAAAGAAGTCCACCAAGTTGAGTAGGCATGACTTGCCCTTGATGAAACCAAACTGGGTTGGGTCCTGTGTCTGGAGGTTTCCTATGTCATTACTGATAATTTCCCTGATAATTCTTTCCATAGCTTTGCATATGAGACTAGAGAGACTTATGGGTCTTTAGTTTCCAGTGTCTGTAGATGGCCCACCTTTGTGCAGAGGGATGACTGTTGCTGTTCTCCATTTATGAGGCAAAAAGCCTGTTTGGAGGCTACAGTTAAACAGCAATTTTAGAGGGCCTGATAAATAATATTTCATGCTATTTAGAAGGCATCCTTGGATTAGGGTTGCCACCTTTTGTTGTGGCTAAAACCGGAGCAAGGCCACACACCTTCCATCACATGTAACCCCGCCCATTCCTGCCCACTCTCCCACCTATACCCCACCCATTTTGTGACATCACTGTGGCATCAACGGATGGGAATGCCCTCTTTTTTCCATTTCTTATGCCTGCTTTCAGCTGATTTACTATTCTTTTCTGTAAAAAAGCATAGTAAATCAGCAGATTTAGCAAACTGTGATAGCCTGTTTCCTTTTTTGAAACAGAATACTGGAGTTTGTACAGTGTTTTCTGGACTATCAGAGAATCAATCTGATTTCCAGACAGTCTGGAAAAAGAAATGGATAGGTGGCAACCCTACCTCGGGTACTGTCTTGGCCCACTGATGCAGTGTTCTTGGCCTTAGAGAGAGAACAGTAAGGACCTGTTCCCTAGTGATAGTAGGGGGAGTTATATTTGAGGTATCCTGAGGGAAGATTGATGGGGAGAGAAGGGTAAAGTTGGAGCTGAATTTATTGGCCAGTAGATTTGCTATATTTTCTGGCTCAGTATAGGTGGCTCCATTTGCAATGAGCTCTTCACACAATTGTGTATTGCATTTGAGGTTGCAGGTAAAGCTAAAGAATGCCTTGTGGCTGTCCCTGCCCTGGAAGGCCAAATTTACCTCATATTTGGTTTTGATAGACTTTATTTGTCATCTGAGTTGCTTGTTTAGTTTGATGAGAGTTATTTTATCCTGCTGGCTGCTGCACCTCCTGATTTTTGCCATGATTTTCTTACTTCTGTTATACAGCCCACTGATGTGATTCCACCAGGGGTAGCTTATTTTTTGAGTTAGTTCTGTACATCTTCCTAGTGGGTACAGCTGCCTCTATATAACTATTAACATGCTTGTATAGGGTTTCTGTGAACAGTTCTACATAGGCAGTAGTGTTCTAAGGGTTGAAATTTTAAAAGGTTATCACTTAATAGTAGGAATTTAGCCTGAGATTATTTCCTGAATATTCCAGGTTTAGCTGGGGTTTCAGGTTTTATTTTTACTTAAAATGAGACCTTTTTGTGGTCTGACCTTACCAGGAAAGACATTACTCTAGGGGTTATGCATCATTCTCCCATATTAGGGAGGATCATATCCATTATGGTTGTACCCCTTGGTATACTGACAATCTGGTCTAGTGAGTTTGTGTTTACAAAGTCCAGGAATCCATGGCGTGCACTTTCTGTGTCGTATATGATTCAGAGTTAAGAGAGGAGTAATGAAAGTCACGCATGAGTATGGTATTGGGTTGGATGGTGAGTGTTTCCAATAAGTTTAAATACATGGTATGGGTTTCCTGGGTCATAGAGGGGGACATATAGCTTGCAAGGAAGTGTTATTAGATTTTTCCTATGGTTATTTGAACTTGGAGAAGCTCAGGTACATTGTCCTGTTTGACCAGCCTTGAGGTACATTTATTCTATATATTCATATATTACTCCTCTGAAACTCATATCCAATTAAACACTTATTACCAATAACTACCCCTCCCTATCCCCACCCACTTTAACCTCTAATTATCTACCTCAGCTATACCACTTAACCATTGGATTCCTTCTCACCCACTCCAATCCCAACTCTATTTTCCAATACCAACCTTATACTTTCATACTTAACTACTCCTATGTAAACTTATCTCTCTTGCTTTTATATATATCTTATCTACCACATAACAACTCTACATATCTCACAATCTAACACACTACTTCTACCCAGATACATCCAGTTGTTATTTACATAGTATCCACTATATTCCATACTCCTCTATTCTAATACCACTATTCACACAAAAAGAGAAATTGGTCTCACCACGATGTGTTGGAAATAAAACTCCTTAGTCCTTGATGCAAAAATAGAAGTAAAACTTTAAATCTTTATTCCATATGACAAGAAAGTTGATAAGCGCTTTCGCATAGATACAACTATGCTTCATCAGATCAATTTTAAAAACAAAACTCTCTGTTTTAAACTAAAATAGGCGGGAACTTAACTCATTAAGTCTTCAATTAATCACTTAATTATCCGTATATGCAAATTCTGTTCTCAAGACCCTGCCTAACTTCATTCAATTACAAGTGCAGGAAAAACAAAAATAAGCATTTGACATTCTTTGTTCCTTTCTTCCTAACAACCAAGGAATAGATGCAGCTATCAACCACTTATATACATCACTTTATAAAGCCATTCTTTTAACAAGCTACTTTAGAATGAACCTTACTATTTTACCGGAAACTCTTGTAAACACTTTTAAACACTTTTAGGCAACCTATATGTCATGAATTTTAATACATAGTCTTTAAAACCATAGTCTTCGTATGAGTTGCATAACCATATGAACCAATATATAGTGAATGATTAAATAAATAAATAAATAATCAAATAACTCATGAATGTACAAGTTTATGAAAAATATATATATACAAATGTCTCTATGAAAAATTAGTTTTATATATATATAAATAAATTAATGAATAGAATTACTATTAAAATGTATATATATCCATTTAATATAAAAAAACTTAAAAATGTTAAAACTACTCTATAATAAGACATATTCACCTTAATACGAAATTTTATAATACATAAAAACCTAACTATGACATACACTTAGATATCATGCCCAATATGTTGAAGTAGAAAATGCTGATATTCCATCTGAAAATATTTAGCTTAAAAAATACATTATTTAACAATGTTAAATCACCACTAATAATACCACTATTCTATTAACTCCTCCCCATTATGCTCTCTAAACACCCCTTCACCTTCCATTCACTATTACTACTATTTTCCTTATCCTCTTTCTACCATCTCTCCCAACCCACAATTTCCACCCACTCCCAACCCTTTCATATAACTAATCCTCACAACACATCTTTCTCACCCTCATACTCTCTTATTTCCCCCCATTTATATTCCTCAGAAAACCTCCTTCTCTTTCGACACAAACTTATTTCCTATCATGCTAACTTTTCCACCATAACTGTTAGCAAACCCCTCCAATTCACAAAACAACCCAATCTCATCTCCTTGCTAACTACTCACATAAACTATTACATACTACACCTGATAAGCGCTCTCATATCTGGAGACATCCATCCTAACCCAGGCCCCACCACTACTACTGCTATAAATAAATCCCTATTATTCACTTCCTTAAACTCTCAAAGTGTAGTAAAGTCCCAAACCTACATGCTTGGCTCATACACAATAAACCTGACATCCTCACTATTTCAGAAACCTGGCTAAAACCACACATTAGAGACTCTGAAATAGTTCCTCCTAACTACTCCATCATAAGAAAAGACAGACCTCACAAAAAAGGCAGAGGAGTAGCCCTTCTATACACTTCCTCCCTAGTAGTTACTCCATATAACAAACCTACTCCACACTTTAACAATGCCGAACTTCTCCTTACCATGCTACAAATCAATAATCATAAACATATATGTATAGCTTCCCTTTACATCCCCCCAGGGGATAATATCTCCACACTTGAACTCATCCTTTCCTGGCTATCCAGTAACATTAGTAATGAAACCATAATCCTAGGAGATGTTAATATTAACTGGGCCCTTATACAGTCTCCTACAAGCCCCACTAACATCAACCTCTACAATTTCTCACAACTGATCACTTTGGTAACCCACCCTGCCAAAAACCCCTCCAATGGGAGTATATTGGATTGGATTCTAGTCTCCCACCCTCACTACTTCACCAACAGTGGCACTCTTCCTGACCCACTTGGTGACCACTTACCCACCGGCTTCCCACTATCCTTCAGCAGACTCATAACCACATTACAATCCGTGACCATAAAAACTTCGACCCATTAATCTTTTCAAACTCACTACAAGCAATTAATTGGAACTGTCTAAAAATGCTATCTCTTGACAATGCAGTCTCATACTTCAACTCAACTTTCTTAAAATTACTCGACTCCCAAGCTCCTTTACGGACTAAAAGAATAAAAACTAAATCAGCCCCATGGCTCTCCAAAACTACTCTTGCTATCATGAGACAAAGAGACAAAGTCTGGGGACGCTACCAAAAACACAAGACAGCACCACTCCTTAACGAATATAAAATGCTCCAAAACAAAGTAAAGAAACTCATTACTTCTGATCATCAAAACTACTTCTCTACACTCCAAAACCAAAATAAAAACAACCCTCAGAAATTCTGGAAAGGGATCTCTACTCTCCTCCACCCCAGCAAACCAGATACTCCTACCCCAGACCCAAATGCTCCAGAACATGAATTAGCCACCCAATTTAATTCTTTCTTTATTGACTCAATCTCTAAATTGACCTCCTCATTCTCCAACACCTGTCTTCTATCTAATACCCACTCATCCACCCCCACTATCTCTACTTCTATACCCTACTCCTCACCCACTAACTCCTCTACCCCCTCTTCTACACAAACTCTATCCTCATCTCCACCTCCCCAAAATTCCCCTCCTCCTGACTGCCCCCTCTTCTCATTAAATCCCATACCAACATCTACTATTAAGAAACTCCTTCAGAAATTGAAACCATGTACCAATGCTCCTGACAATATCCCTTCTTACTTTCTCAGTATAGCCGCTGAAACTCTTGCCTACCCCATTAGCATTTTAATTAACTGCTCACTACAAGAATACACAGTTCCCCAAATCTGGAAACAAGCCTTTATTATATCTCTACATAAAGGTGGTAACAATAACAGCATTACTAATTTCCGTCCCATAGCCATCCTGTCCCCCATTTCTAAACTCTTAGAAAAATGTGTCCAACTTCAGCTCCTTCCTCACCTCCTAGACAACCATCTTATAACTCCCACACAGCACAGTTTCAGACCTAATCATAGCACCATGACAGCCCTCCTCTCCTTCCTTGAGATTGTAAATAAAGCCCGTGACTCTGGACAAATTGTTTCCACCTTACTTCTTGACCTCTCCAAAGCCTTCAATACTATCTCACATAGCCTGCTCTTAAACAAACTCTCCAAACTTCACCTATCTTCCTCCTCTTTGAACTGGTTCTCTAGCTACCTATCTAACAGAAGTCAAGCTGTAAAATGGAAAAAAGCTACCTCCTCTTTCCTTAGTACCCCTACAGGAGTTCCCCAAGGCTCCATACTGGGTCCTCTTCTCTTCAATATCTTTATAAATGACTTCCACAAATCAATCCCTTTCTCTAGCATCATCCAATAAGCAGATGATTCAACTATTATCTGTTCTGCCTCTTCTATCACTACACTACAAAAACTTACTCAAGATGCTTTCTCTTCCACAGAGCAATGGATTCTATGTAATCATCTAGCTCTCAATGCTACCAAGACCAAACTAATGTTATTTACTCCTTCTAAAGTCATCCCTCCCAACATGGGTACATTCTCAATTACTACTCAACACAACTCACCTCTTGAAATAGTGTCAGAAACCAAACTACTTGAGGTCCAAATCGATAACCTACTTAAATTTAACTCCCACCTGCAAATAAACATAAAAAAAAACACACCAAAAATTTGGCATGCTTTATAGACAAAACACCTACCTCACATCTGCCACTAAAATCACTCTCTCTACCTCCTTCCTAATCCCATCCCTTCTATATGGTGCCCCACTACTAACTAATCTTCAGTCCTTGTTAAAAAAACAACTTACCTCCTGCTATAACAAAATTGCAAAATTCGCCACCAGCCAAATGTCCTCCACCCACCACTGTTTCTCCCTCCATAAGCTAAAATGGCTAGAACTTCCCAATCAACTAACTTACACTCAACTAACTCTAGCCCATAAGCTTATTCTCAACCCTTCCCTCTGTCCCTCTCTTTCCTCTGCCTTTAAAATGCACCTACCTAACAGAGTTCTAAGGTCAAATAATCAAAATCTACTCGAAGTACACAAACCAACTCATCCCCCAGGCAAAAACCTTCTTTCCTTCAGCCTCGCTCGCCTCTGGAACTCCCTACCTCCACTCAGCCGCACCACCTCTAACCACTCTGCCTTCAAAAAGTCTCTTCACCTTCATCTAGCATCACAGTGGGAATGCTCTTGCTCCCACCCCACATAACTAACTCTACTTAATTCTCCTTCAATACCATATTCTACTTCTGTAGCTATGATATTTGTTCTCTAATCAGTATTAATGTTTACATTTATTCTATTACTAGTAGGTTTCTTCTTAATGTATTAACTGTTATGACTGCTATTCTAAATTTGATTAGTTCTACTTTTATTCTGTTTACATAATATTAATAACTCTCTGTACTAAGATTGTTACTGTTAAATGCTGAAAATACCTTCTGTTATGGAGCTTTTCTCCCCAGGACTCCATTGAAAATGGGTTCTTTATGGCCCAATGGACTATCCTGGTAAACCAACGGCAATAAATAAATAAATAAAATAATAAAATAAACTGAGTCACCTCCACCTTTAGTCCTTGTCTGTGTAGTAGCTGGTCTAAATGTGTGGAAGGCATTATAACCTTAGATTGTCGGTGTGATCTCCATGGCTTTAAACCATGTCTCAATGACTGCACAGACATCAGCATTCTCTAGGGTGAAGAGAGCTTCTAGGGAATTGAGTTTTTTATTTAGACTCCTAGCCTTGAGCAGTAATACCTTTAGATTTTCTTGGTTTTGATTTGCTATTATCAGAAGTGCTTTCAGTTTGGTATTGCCTAAAAAGGCACTATGGGGGAGGACAATATTTTAGCTAATATTTGAAAGCCTAGAGGGGAGAGATGCAGACCATCCTTGTCAAAGCTGTGAGGTCTGTTGACCATCTCCTTCCATGCTAACAAATATTGCACCCCCTTAGAATGACACCAGAAACTAAGACAATTATTAAAGTCAGTCATCTTTTGTTCATACTGTGGTATCATCCTTGGAGAAGATAACATGCTGCTCAATGCTAGGCTCATACCAGCCTGGGACACATATTCTGAGAGCTTCATGATGTCTTTCTTCATATAGTCTCGGGAGGTACATCTCAGGTCATTTACACCCACATGGACTATGACTGAGTCATACTGGTACTTGTGGTCCATTGACCTGAGTGTGTGCATGTGTAATGTGGCGGATCATGGCCCCTAATAAGCAAGTGACCGTGACTTTCTCCTTACTCAGCCTGGCGAGAGGGACATCAGTGTGTCTCTCAGTAGAGTCTCCAATGGCTATAATGTTAGATTATGTGGTGGCTTGCCTTATGGGCTTAGAAGTAGAGGTTCCATGAAATGTGGGTGTTGTTTTGAAAGAGTGCATTCAGGGTTGCTGAGGGTGTCTGTTATGTGTATGTCATCTAGGAGGTCTTTGGGGTTTAGGGAGATTACATTTAAGTGCCTCAGCATACATGGGTCTATGTGTCTGCTTTGAATTGTGTGTGATGGGTGCAGCGTGAGTACTACTGACAACCTTGTGACATTAGGAGAGCACTTATATGAGAGATTTGCCTCCAGTGACATTGTGTAAATACATCTCTCATATACCATATCATATTTGTTTGAGAATTAACTGGTTGTCAGTAAATATGAGGCAATTTCTATATTGCCTCAGGATACCTATATCCACCAAGCTGGTAATGGAGATAGTGGGAGAGTTCATATCCACGACAATAGACTGTCTTTTATTGATTAGACAATTGGAGTGAGAATATAAAGTAATGTCAGGAGTATCCATTTTGTAACTGCTGGGGCAGTATTTGTCACTGCAAGTTAGTTGTCCTGTGTGCAAGTAGGTATTGTTGAATTTCAGTGGTTCTTTTACACGAAAAATATCAACCCAAGGTGTCTGTGGCTATATAGGGCACTACAAAGCCCTCAAGGAGAAACTAGCAAGTAGAGCTTGATGATTTATGAATAAAGTATTTAGGCAGATATTCTGAAGTTAGAAGCACATCAAGCAGTACTTACTGAAAAGAAAGAAAATACTCAGAAAGATAAAAGTGATAAAAGCGATGCACAATATGAGAACAGATCAGGATCTATCATGCACTATCGCAAATAATAAACTAAAAATCCCAGCACAGGCAGAAAGTCTTAGAGGATACATAGACAAATATAAAGGAAAAGTACAAAATAAGCAATTTATTGATGATCCAAAAAAGTTTTATACAGAATTGGGAAATAAGGTAAAAGGAATTGAAAGACCACCAAAAAAAGAAGAAACAGATACATTTTGGAGAAGTATCTATGAAGATCCTGTGGAACATAACAAAGATGCTAAATGGACAGAAGAAGTAAAAGAAAGAATAAGAAGTTTAAGAGTACAGGATATGAAATGAGATGAAATAACAACCAGAGAGACTGAAACAAAGTTAAGAAAAGCCTCTAATTGGAAAACCCCAGGCCCAGATGCAGTACCTAACTTCTGGTTAAAAGTATTAACATATTTCCACGAAGATTTAGCCATGAGTAAGAACTATTTATATGCGCACCCCGAGCAGACACCAGTCTGGCTAACAACAGGTAAAACAATGCTCCTAGTTAAGAGTGAACCTGCAAGCTACCCTAAAAATTAAAAACTTGCCTTCCGATGACGTATAAACTATACACGGGAACTGATGCTGACAGAGTTTATAGCCATTTAGAAGAAGGCTCAATTATGGCAATAGAACAAAAGGGAAATAAAAGAAAGTCATATGGAACAAAGGATCATTTGTTGTTAAATAAAGTCATAGTGGAGAACTGTAAAAAGGGGAATAATCTAAGTATGACATGGATTGACTACAAAATATCAGATCTGCAGGCAGAAATAACAGCAATGTGGAAGAAAGATGCCGAGACAGTTCCAATTGTAGTAGGAGCATTGGGTGTTACAAAAATACATGTAACCCCATACAAATTGCAGAAGGAGTCATTACTGGGCACATTGCGGGTGTTGTGAAAAGCACTTTTGGCTGACATCAAACTTTCCTCAGCTGGTCTACCCACCATCTCCCCCAAGAAACTATCATTTTAGGTGATTTCAATATTGACTGGCAATCCTGTTCTGGCAACCATCTAACCCATCATGTATACCTTCATGGCTTCACCCAACTAGTCAATTCACCAACGAGGATAAATAAAAACTCCAGCTAGCACACTACCCTGGATTGGATACTAGTCAGTAAGAGCCCCCAGTCATATATAACAGGCTGCTTATCAGATAGCCTCAGTGATCACTCCCCAACATTCCTACTCAAAAAATACCTATACCAAGCTAAACATGTCATCTATCATCAAATACATAAAAAAACTAAACTTTAACCCAGTCACATTCATCTAATCCCTGAAAGAATGTAACTGGCATCCTCTAAAGTACCTCAGTCTTGATGACGCAGTTGAATTTTTTAATTCTACCTTCCTGAGCATCCTTAATTACCATGCCCCCGTAAGACTTTCCAGAATCAAAGCACAACCCTCCCCATGGCTACAGAAAACCACTAAGTCAGAAATGAAAAACAGGGATAAAGCCTGGTAGCACTGGCACAAAACCAAGACCCCCTCAACTAGACAGAAATTCCTAGAACTACGCAATAGAGTCAAAAAGCTAATAAAACAGGACAAATTCCAATACTACCAGTCTGCCTTAGACTCCTCCCAATGCAGCCCCAAACAATTCTGGTCCTCCATAAACTCCATCCTCCACCCAGGTAAAGTCAGTACCCCTCCTCCTAACATCCCTCACCCCTCAGAAAATATTGCTACCTCATTCAACACACACTTCACACAAACCATACTATCACTAGCTAAACAACACAACCCCCCCCTCCAACCCACACCTTCAACTAGTAATCTCCCCACTGCCTTCTATTTTTCTCCTGTACCTACCTCCAACATAAAAAAACTCTTAACTAAACTTAATCCCACCAAATTAGCAGCAGACAACCTCCCAAGTGAATACCTACAAATCACAGCTGGTGCTCTGGCCTACCCAGTATCCATCTTGATTAACCGATCTCTGTCAGAAAGTTACGTTCCCACACTGTGGAAAGTATCACATATAATTTCCCTCCACAAAGGCGGACCCTCCACAGAACTAACCAATTACCGCCCCATAGCTATTCTCTCTCCAGTCTCCAAAATACTAGAGAGATGCATACACTCTCAGGTCTTAGACTACCTCCTTACTAACAACCTCCTTTCCAATACTCAGCATGGTTTCTGACCAAACCAAAGCACCACCACTGCCTTACTCTCCTTTACTAACAATATCCTTCAGCATAAAAACAATGGCTATCTCTCCTCTGCTACTTTCCTAGACCTATCTAAAGTATTTGACATGGTCCCACACAAACAACTTATCTCTGTCCTCAATAACCTATCCTTCTCACAATCAGTCACCAACTGGTTTCAGAGTTACCTGTCTGACCGCCAACAATCCGTTGTATGGCAGAATAACATATCTCCCCAACTACCTGTCTCCATAGGGGTTCCCCAAGTATCCATCTTTGGATCCCTACTCTTCTCTGTTTTCACCAATAATCTAGCCTCTGCCACCAAACATGGCACACTCATACAATATGCAGATGACTCAACCATCATCTGCTCAGCCCAGTCCCTACCCAAACTGCAAAATGTCACACAGGAAGCCTTTTCCTCTGTTGAAACATGGTTATCCAATGCCCAATTAATACTCAACCCAAACAAAACTAAACTACTCATCTTCCAACCCACCAAACATACTCAAAACAACTCTCACTTTAACATCACAGCAAAAAGACAACACCTCTATATACCCAACTGAACACACCAAATTGCTAGGAGTGGAAATAGACAATAAACTAAAATTTGACATTCACATATCCATGACCATAAAAAAAAGTCCACAAAAAACTAGGAGCATTATACAGAAATAAGCAACTTCTCACCAAAGCAGCAAAGATTTCAGTAGCAAATTCCCACCTTATCTCCACCCTACTTTATGCCTCTCCAATATATACCAACCTAAGGCAATGCGATCTAAACAAGCTAGAGACCTGCTACAACAAAATTGCCAAATTCACCACAGGGGCATCCTACCTAGTCACCACTGTCTCTCACTTGCTGAACTGGGCTGGCTTGAACTCCCTCACCTCCTTCAATGGTATCAACTCTCACTCGCCCACAAACTAGTAAACCATCCACTAAATGTCCCATCCCTCTAGAATCTACTCCAACCCTATCGCACCACCAGACCACTAAGATCCAGCAACAAAAATCTCTTGCAGATCACTAAAGACAATAACTCTGCTGGTGAAGCACTATTCTCTTGCGCCATAGCCAAATTATGGAACTCCCTCCTACCCACAATTACCTCCATACCATCATGCACCCACTTCAAAACTTTACTAAAAGCACACCTAAAAACATGCTGGCTATGCCCTTGCAACTCCCACTCTAATATCACCCACCCCATCCAACCACTACCTTTCTTTCCACTCCACTAACTACCTTGATTATAGCAAGCTCAGATGCTCATAAGCCTAGTACTTATTATACAGCAGGAACTTCTTATTGTAACATTTGTTAATGTCTGTTATGTACTTCACAGATAGATCCTAGTTGTCTACTGATATACTTTGTTCTTCATCTGTAAATATGTTGTAAGTAATTGCTACGTAAATTGTTAATCACTATGTAATCCAAGGTAACTACTGTCTGTTTGTTTTAACTGTGGAGCTTTTCTCCCCGGGCCTCCGCTGAAAATGGATCTACGTCCAGTCGGACACTCCCAGTCAACAAATATAAATAAATAATAAATAAATAAAACAATACTAATTTCATGAACTTTAATCATAGTGTGACTTAGGAATGGGGTCTATTCCTATCATGGTATTAGAAACCCAAAAGATTTGGAGAAAGTAAAAAAGAAAGAGCTAACTTGTCAAAAATGATGAAATGAGAGCAGTCACCTGAATGGGTACTGCCTGACTACTACTAGTAGTGCTGGTCTCATCCACAGCTTCACTCTGCTGGGATACAATGCTTATTTGCTTCTACTCTCACCAGAATCAGTGAGCAACATATTGTATAATAGTGCACACATTACCAGTATTTTACTGCAAGCTTCAGGTCATACATCAGGAGCACCACTGAAGACATTTAGACAGCTGAGCTAGGCCTTTAGCATTCTGAACACACATTCAACAATAATTTGCATCTATAAAAGGGAGGTGTTGTGTGCATTCCCTGTCATGCCTGTGGGTTTCTTATTGATGCCATTAACCATAGCTCCAGGGTATATTCACATCACCAATAAAATTGTCATTATTATCACCATCATCATCAACTCCCTTTTTCCCATTTTCTACATGAAGCCAGGGCATTGCACCAAATGTCACAGTTTCTTTCAGTTCAGTGCCACTCTCCTACCTTCTTTGACAGTCATACCTGACTGCCACAGATATCCTGTCACATAGTCCATCTATCTCTTTGCTAGATGCTCTCACTTCCTTTTGCACTGTTCCTGTCTGTTCCAAACTTTCCTTATTATATTGTTTACTGGTTTCTTACATGTGCCCAAACTCTAGCAACTTGTTTTCTTTGACCTTCTCTGCAATTGGAGCTACTTAGGTTTCTCCTTTGATGTCATTATTTCTTCATCTTTCCCACAATGTGCATCCTACACATCTCACACACTTCATCTCCATAACCTCTAGCTTTCCCAACTGGCTGCTCAGCCTTTACTGCCCAGTTTTCTGTACCATACAGTAGTAGTGGTTGTACCACTACTTTGTGCACTTTACCTTTTAGCTCTTTAGCATTCTTCTGTCATAAACAACTCCTAACAATCTGTGCCAGGTGAATGCAGGCCCTCTAACTTTAGCTTTGACCTCCTCATTCAGACTTCCCTTATCCTCATCCACCCATCAAAGATACTTGAATCTGTTAATCCATTCACTATTGTCCCTTCTGTCTCAGTCTTAATTTTCTTCAGAGTTCACCCATTGGCTGCCATTAAAACTACCTTATCTGTACTCAGTTTCATTCTGTGTGCGTTCAATTTTACATTCTATTCCTCTATCTTTTGCTGAAGATCTTGTAGTTTCATAGGTTCATAGGCAAGCACTAGGCTAGCTGCCCTTGTGGACTGTTTTAAGTCTTGCCAATTTACCTTTTCTACTAATTGCTTTTTTAGCAGCCAACAAGAATTAAACTTAACAAGGCCTTACTATGTGTAGGTAGTTCAAACCTGTGTCCCAACTGAAAAAATCATATCCTTAGGTACAGCCATTTGCTCACCCAGTAATTCTGACAGAGTACGCTTTTAGGGAAGTTTTAAAATCTGCCAACACTTAACAGTCCCAAAACATATGTCCCCAGTTAACTTTCTTTCACATCTCACCTCCAGTATTTGCTATCTACCCAAAGGAAAATTCTTTGAAATCTGCTACAGGTATAAAAATACCAATGCAAATGTTTCCATGCAAAGATCTTAAACCTTCTGGACTTTGTTTATTACTTGGGAGACATACACATGTCCTCCCACTGTGCCCTTGCAAATTACTTTTCAATTCTCTCTTCCCAATCTTTTTTAACCTCGTCTGATTGGTTCTTATAATTATTATGTAATATTTAATGTGCCATACCAATTATCCTTTTTTAACAGCATCTTCTGTTCTAGATTCAACTAAAAACTCTACCACACCAATTGTTTTACTAAGAATTCCCCCTTCCCTTTCTCTTTGCCAATACTCTGATATCATTCTCTGGTAAGGAAGTCAGTCTCTTGCCTGCAGTTCAAACACCTTCTCTGCTTCATCCCACTCTATTACCTTTGTATCTCTGGTTTTTTGCTCCAGTACCTTGGTTCCTTTGCCATTTTTCCAGTAAATTCTAGTCCCTTTATCGATTTTCTATACTCCTACCAGCAATCATCACTACTGGGAAAATCTCCTTTCTTCATTCTCATCTTGGCCTAGTTCTTAGAATACTTTCTGCTACTTTATGAATATAATATCCTGTATAGTTGTAATTCTTCTCCTTAAGGATCTGATCCAAAATCCCACTCTCTCCTAATTTCTTGAACTTATCCCCACTTTATCATGATCATCATCCTTTTTCACTATCAATTGTAACTTGTAAGTGTGTGTGTGTGTGTGTGTGTGTGTGTGTGTGTGTGTGTGTGTGTGTGTGTGTGTCTGTATTTATATATATATATATATATATATATATATATATATATATATATATATATATATATATATTCACTTTATAATCTTTATAATCTCGAAATACTGAAATATCAAATTTCAGTATTTCGAAACTATAAAGTCGAATGTTCAAAATGCCAAAAACCCAAAACCGCGAAAGTAAACACACCATACACCACACAACACATACACCATCCTACCCACACAACAACAAACAAACAAAACACATACAAACACAAAAACAAACCTACACTACAAATAAGCAGAGTGGCAAGCCCCTCTTTATCCCCCCACACTCCCACTACTTATATATACTAACTCTGAGATCGCACCAAACAGTAAAAGACAGCAAACTCACCACTAGACACTCTACAGTCCCTTCACACACACACACACACACACACACACACACACACACACACACACACACACACACACACACACACACACACACACACACACACACACACGCACACACATCAAATATATACAAACACCACCACTTTCAACACTTAAACAGTCATACTTTTACCTGCCTACCCTAACCCACACCTACAACTTCCAAACACACTCACATACAATCAAATATCTACCCAAAACCCTTACAAAATAGTGACTTACCTGAAATTACAGCCAAATGCACACATTGAACCATACATCATGCACACAATACATCCCAAGTCACGTACCGCAACATCATAACCGTGAATTCGACATTTCCGCATTCGCGGTTATGAAGTTTTGTTATTTTCAAAATTCAACTTTATGGTCTCGAAATACTGGAATTCGATATTTCAGTATTTCGAGATTATAAAGTGAAATCATATATATATATATATATATATATATATATATATACACACACACACACACACACACACACACACACACACACACACACACACACACATATTTGATATATTCATATATGTATGTATATATATATATATATATATATATATATATATATATATATATACACACACACACACACACACACACACACACACACACACAGATCTACTTCAGTAGATCGACTTACCAGAAAACCGAAGCCCAGATACCTGAGACGAAAGAACCGAACAGACCAGGACACCAAACACACAAAACATTGGAAAGTCGGTACGTTGTCCAACACCACCACATAAACAAATCACACTAAATTCAACCCACCCAAGTGGGGGGCTTCACCCCCCCTTTATTTATTTATTTACTTATTTATTGACATTTGTTAACCGGGAAAGTCCACTAGGTCAGGAACCCATTTTCAGTGGAGGCCCGGGGAGAAAATCTCCACAGTTAAACAAAGTATTGTACAAAGATTATACAAGAATAAGTAAAGCAACAGTATAATGTTACAGAGATGCATGTAGATTCTCAGTGATATACATTCAGTCAGAATAGTAGCAGTGAAAATTTAGTAAAGTATAGCAGACTTTCAATCTATATGATTAGTTAAGAATACATAGTAAAAACTGATGCATTTCATAGGTTAGAGAAATAAAAGATTCAGTTGAGAAATACCAGATATCAGAGAGGGTTAAGGCAGATTCCTAGAATAATATATTTGTGGAGTTAAGGGGGGCTTACACTGTATTTCACAGGTACAGCTGGGATTGTTTAAAAAGTGGGTTTTGAGAGCAGTTTTAAAGGCCTTGAGTGAGTCAAGCTGGGTACTTGAAGAGGGGATGTTATTCCACAGTCTGGCAATGCTATGAGAATATAAGCATTGTCCTGCTCTTTTGTTGGGTCTAGCTACATTTAGAAGGTTTTTTCCTATGGACCGGAGGGTTTGAGTAGGTGTGTATGTGTCCAGGACAGAGTGTAGTGTGGTACAGCTGTCAGTAGAGAAGGTGGTGAAATTCTAGCCAGGACAGGTTTGAGATATTATTGCAGTGGTGTGTGCGTTTGGGCATGTTAGAGGCAAATTTTGCTATTTTGTAATAGCATGATTGCACCTTATTATTGAGGGATGTATGGAGGTTGGTGAAAATGGGGCTTCCATTCAAGAGGGATGGGATAAATAAAGTGTTAGCAAGTTTTATCTTAGTTTGTTTATCTAGATAAAGTTTATGATGGTATAGTTTGCCCAGTTTGAAGATTTTTTGATTTTACTGTATTGAGTATGTGCTGTTCAAAAGAGAGTTTGTTATCAATAGTAATTCCTAAATGTTTTGCATATTGCACTGGTTCAATTTCTGTTTTGTTGTGAGAAAAGATTTTGAAATCAGCAGATGGAGGTTTAGATGAGAATAGTAAGAGTTTAGTTTTATTTGTGTTTAACATTAACTGGGCATCCTTTAGCCATGTTTCTATGGACGAGAAAGCATTTTGGGTGATCTTCCCAAGGTCTGTGAAATTGTTGGAGAAGATGATAGTTGAATCATCTGCATATTGAATCAATATGCTTTGTTGGGAGGCTTTATTTAGATCATTAATGAATATATTGAAAAGTATTGGTCATAAAATGGACCTTTGAGGGACACCTGTGTGTTGTTTGGTAGGTACTCTGATTGTTGGTTTTGCCATCTAATGGGTTGCTGCCTATCATTTAAGTAAGAGGAAGACCAGGTTATTAAATTGGGAAAGCATCCTAGTTTTTCTAAGTGTTGTAATAGCTTAGGGTGTGATGCTGTGTAAAAAGCTTTTGATAGGTCTAACAGGAGTACTGAGGTTGATGGGCCTGCATCAAGAGCTTTGTTCACAGTACCAGTGAAGGAGAGTAAAGCTGTGGTTGTACTGTGACCTGGGCGGAAACCATGTTGGGTGGGAGCAAGGAGGTTGTTGTTGGAGAGGTGATGTAGGAGTTGGGTTTGTATGCATTTTTCCAGGATTTTTGATAGTGGGGAGAGAATGGAGATTGGCTGGTAGTTTGAAAGATCATGAGCATCACCACCTTTGTGTAGTGGGGTTATAATGGATTTTTTCCATAGTCGGAGCACATAATATTCAGTGATTGAATGGCTGATAAGAATACTAACAGGGTATGCTATAGCTCTGGCTGCAAGTTGTAGGTATTCAGGTTTTAAGTTGTCAGCAGATAGTGAGCAGGGCTTTAGTTTGGTTAGCAATTTTAGAATTAGGGATGTAGATACAGGTTGTAGTGAGAAGGGTGAGTTGGGTGGAATACTATTTGAGGGAGCTATAGTGTGTAAAGAGGTAGATATGGGGTCTATTTGTATGTTATTTATGTAACTAGGGTTGTTTTTTGAGGATGAGCCTTGACTAGTTTTTGGATGGTTTCAATGAAGTGTGTGTTAAATATTTATGCTATCTGGTAAGGGTCTTGGTCATTAGATGGTGATGGGTTTTAAATGTTACCTGGGTTAAGAAGGGAGGATACAGATTTCCAGAATTTTTGGGGGTTATTTTGGGAGGATAGTTGTGAGGAGAAATAGGTTTTCTTATCAGTCATAATAAGTTTTTTATACTTTTGCACATTTTGTATAGTTCTGCAGTTTTTCCAGATTTTCCAGGCTTTGTCCCTAGACTGGAGGATTTGCTTGGCATGCTTAGTTAACCAGGGGACATGGTTAGATTTTGTTTGTTTTGTATGAAGAGGAGCTAGGTTGTTTAGTGTGCCAAGAAAGATGTTATGAAAATGGTAAACAACATCATCTAGGGGGTAGTGATTTTAATGTGGACCAATTCTGAGCTTGTAGGGTAGTGATAAATATGTTCTGATTAAAGTGGGAGAGGTTTCTGATAGATTTGAATGTGTGTGTTTTGGGAATGTGCAGTTGGGTTCTATGAGTGTATGCAGGTAGGTGGTCACTTAGAGTGTTTGGGAGGGTGCGAGTATTCGTGTAGTAGTGGGGGTGGGATGCAAGAATCCAATCTAATATAGCTTCAGCACAGGTGTGTAGGACACATGGGCTCTGTGACAAGTTGTGTCAAATTATGGAGATTAATGCTAATGTTAGGGGCTTTGGATGTTAGGTTTTGCCAGTTAATGTTAGTATCACCTAGAATAATAGTTTCTTGGGAGATGTTTTGGTTAATCCAACATAGAAAATGTTCTCAGATGGGAATATTTGGACCATGGGGAATAAAGATGGTGACAATACAGAGTTGTTTGTTAGGGTTTATATGGAGGGATGTTATAAGGAATGCCCTATTATTGAAAGTGGGGTCTAGTTTTGGATGTCTATTTATTGTTAAGGAGTCTTTATAGATTAGGGCTACACCTCCCCCTTTTTTGTGGTTTCTGTCATTATGAAGAATGTTATAGCCTGGTGGAAGAATTTCAGAGTCAGATATATGAGTTTTAAGTCAGGTTTCGGTTATTCCTACAGTGTCTAGTGAATGGTGACAAAGCCAAGACTGGAATTCAGTAATTTTGTTACAGAAGCTTTATGTATTAATAGTTACAAAGTACAAATCATGGGGTTTAGGGGGAGAAGTGTATTTTGGCAGGTCATTTTGTCCTGGATTGGGGTGAACATGTCCACATTGAGGTAGTACTAGGAGGAGATGTAGTAGGGTGTGTGGTAGATGTGTTTTTAGTAAAGGTAGTTGTGGGTAATGTAGTGCATCTTTCAGTTTAATATGAATGGGAGTGCGGTGTGGTTTGGCTAAGCATAGGGTGTTGTTTACTAATAGGGATGGTGAGATGTTGGAGTAACTGGTTAAATTATGTTGTAAGTGAGTAGCTAATACTGTGGATGTTGGAGGAGATATTATTAATCTTGAGTGTGTGGAGGTGAAGAGAGATAGTAGTAGTAGTGACCCTGTAAGAGTTTGTAAGAATAATAAAACTTTTTGTATGTGGTTCATAATGTGAGTATAGAGATTGGGAAATGTTAGTAATTGCTAAGGTAGGAATTGATGGGTGTTGCACTGATGGAGAGTAAGTGGCGGGGAAGGGGAGGGAATGTTAATGATGTTTGGAATGGGATTGGTCAGGTGGTAGAAAAGGAGGGGCTACAGGAAGTATAAAATCTAGTGAACGTGGGGGTGGGTGAGAATGGGGGTAGGGTAGGAGAACAGAGTGAGCCCAGGGCAAAGTGCAGGGCAAAAAGGAGCGGGTTGGACAAGGATCCCAAAAATTTCTGTGACTAACAAAAACAATCAGATAAGAAAAAAATGTTTTCTGGGGAAGCAAGACTAGAGGAGAAATAGGTATATTTTAGACTGCTTTATGGTGTTCACTTTTCCACAGGAGATTACACTATATGGAGGGAGGGAGGAAAGGAGAAAAAGTTGTAGATGCTCTAGCTCGATGTGCAAGCCATGTATATAGTGAATTACTGTAGAATAGTACCCTAATATTGTACCCTTAATATAATTTGAGGTTAAAAGTAAGAAGAGTTCAGTAGCAATTAACATACATTAAAGACCCATGTCAGAAATGGATGTCCAGTCAGTGTTCTTGTTTTTATCCTTATGTCTTAAGCCAGGAGGTTATATCTTGAGGGGGGGAGGGTCACCTGCAGCTTCAGGGGAGAGAGAGTGGCTAGTGTTAAATTAAAGTCCCACAGTAGAAATGGATGTCCTTACTTAAATATTCCAATTCCAAGATCACACTACAGTGAGGAAAACAGCAAAGGTTACCATGTTGGCCAACTGACTCTTCCCATGTTAAACTTCCGCTGTTTTGCCATTCGGTGTCCTGATCTTTTCGTTTTTTTTCATCTCAGGTATCTGGGCTTCGATTTTCAGGTAAGTCGGTCTACTGAAGTAGACCCACACACACACACACACACACACACACACACACACACACACACACACACACACACACACACACACACACACACATACATACATACACACAAACACATATATTATATGGGTCCCTATCAGCTGATCGAGTTTTCAGAAACTTGAAATTCATATGATTGAGACCATATGAATGAGTTTTTAAAAACTCAAAGCTTTTGAATGGAGATCACAGTAGAGTGAGGATTAGGAAATGTACCCATTTCCTCACTATAGTGAAATCTTTGAGTTGCTCTGAGCTGATGTATACAATTTGCAGGGGATGCAGGATGTAGGGGTCTTGACCCATTGCAAAAACTTAAAAATGGTATATTTTTGTGGTTTTTTTTATGTTCACGTTTTTGGAAACTCAGTCATATGGTCTCGACCATATAAATTTTGAGTTTCTGACAACTCGATCATCTGACATAGATACCCCCCACATGCACACACACACACACACACACACACACACACACACACACTCACATATATATATATATATATATATATATATATATATATATATATATACACACACACACTCACACACACACACACACACACACACACACACACACACACATATCTGTGTGTGTGTGTGTGTGTGTGTGTGTGTGTGTGTGTGTGTGTGTGTGTGTGTGTGTGTGTGTGTATATATATATATATATATATATATATATATATATATATATATATATATATATACACACACACACACACACACACACGTATATATTTAAATTGTTGAATTGTGGCTTTTGCAGTTGCCCTCCCCTATTGTAAATTTGATCTGGGACACTATTCTCAGTCTCATCTCCTTAGCTCATTCTACTTAATACAGAGATCATCTGGGAAGGCCAAACCCTTTAGTCCCTTAATCTTGAATTATCTTCTGTTCCTGCTCTCTCCCTTTTTACTTAATAAAAAAAGACACTTTATTCAGCTGCTTATATTTTTCTAATTTGTGTTTCTTCCTACTATTTTGTTACTTCATCTTGCTATGCTTTTTCCTTCTACTTGCTACCTGTTCTCTAAAGTGTTCAACTGCATCTTTTCCATTGCATTTATTACTGCTTATTTATAGCCTGTCTAAATTAAGTGTTATTCTTAAGTGTTATTCTAAGCTCTCAGTTTTGGTTTAAGCACTTGGGCTTTAGGCTAACCCCTTAACTCTCCCTGACCTTTCTCCCTCAGATTCTGACAAATACAGATGGACAATTTCCTACAGTTTCTCCTGCCAGTCTGGTTGATATAGGCATCCTGAGGCAGTGTAGCAGCTGCCTCATGTACACGGACAACAATCTACTACTACCACCTAGGAACACAATTTGTGAGAGTTGCCACTGCATTAGGAACCTAGAGTCCAAGTTCTCTCCCCCTCAAGCCAGTATATCTGGCACTGAAAATGTTGTCAACACAATCACTACACCTCAAACACCACCCACACCTACACAACAGACACCTACATATCCAGAGGTCCTCCATATAAATATACTCAAACAAAGGAGACCTCCGAGGCAAAAACACATGCAATCTCCACAGCTTTCCACACCACATACCAATAAACCCAACATATTAGTCATAGGAGACTCCATTGTGAGACACATAGATGTGCCTCTCACCAGGCTGGATAAGGAGAAAGTTACGGTTAGTTGTCTGTCAGGTGCCAGAATCTACCATATCACATATGCACTCAAGTCTCTCAAGAAGAGGTACTGTTATGACTCTGTCATAGTCCATATCAGTGTGAATGACTTGAGACATACCTCTCTGGACTATAGCAAGAAAGACATGATTGAGCTCACTGATTATGTGTCTCAGGCAGGTATGTCCCTAGCCTTAAGCAGCATTCTGCAGTTACCCAGAATGATGCCTCAATACAAACAGAAAATGATTGACTTTAACAATTGGCTTAGTTTCTGGTGTCATTCCAGGAGGATCCAGTACCTGACATCCTGGGAAGATATGATCGACAGACCGTGATGCTTTGCCAGAAATGGCCTACATCTGTCTCATCTGGGCTTCAGGCTCCTGGCAAAGGTTCTTGCCTCCCCTATAGTGCCCTTTTTAGGAAAAGTGATGAGGTTAAAACTACCAACATAAAAACTTCAACAAAACATAAATTAAAGGACATGCTGCTAAATGCTAGGAGTGGAAACAAGAAACTGCACTCATTGCAAGCATTCCTAACCATGGAAAATGCTGACATATGTGCAGTCACAGAAACCTGGTTCAAAGCTGCAGAGAGCACTCCAGCCTTCAGACCTTCATTCAGACCCCAAACTGTGGGCATTAAAGCCAAATGAGGTAGAGTTTCAATATACATTAAAGACAGACATACCTCCAGGCTGGTCAAACTGTATGACGCACAGGAGACACTCCAGGTGCATTTAACCATTGACAAGATCCCTATTCAAATCATTGCTAGCTACCAGCCCCCAAATCTTACTCAAGAAGCCCAGTCCACCTATTTGGACCTGTTAGAATCTATCAAGATTCAACCCTTTACCCTGATCCTTGGTGACTTTAACTTCCCAAACATAGACTAGAAGAACTACTCATGCCAGAACACAAATGCTCAGTGATTCCTTGATTTAGTCAATGCAAATGCCTTGGAACAGCTAACTGATACTCCTGCAAGAGGTGATAATATCTTGGACTTGGTATTAACCAGCACGAGTAACCACTGCAGCATCGATATAGTATCATCCTCCCTGGTAAGATCTGACCCTAAAGCGGTCACTTTTGAAGTCACCATCTCCCCCTCTAGCTAGGATCAGACATAAAAATGTCTCCAAGGCTAATTACAGCCTCCTGAGGGATGGTATAAACAGCTAAACAGCCCCCTCCCCCTCTGTAGGAACTGGCACCAATATTCAAATCTACACCAAAGCACTGTACGAGCATTTATATTGATGCATGGAATCAGGACTACCCGACATAACTAAATCAGTCTCCGCAAGGAAGAGTAAACCTATCTGGTGGACATCTGTAATAAATAAACTCCATAACAAAAGGAAAAAAAATTCTGTCCAAGACCAAGAAGGAGCAGATGCTTAATTGGAAGCAATGCCTCCTTAGCCTGAACAAGCAAATAAGAGCACTAGTAAAATCCTCCAAAGCAAACTTTGAGTTGAAATTGGCCACATCTACTAGAGACAATCATAAGGCCTTCTTCACATGTGTCTGCAACCTCAAAGGAAGCACACAGATCTGTTCAGAACTGGTGGTCAAGGACGCCACATATACAAATGCTGTAGATATAGCAAACTTGCTGGCTGACAGATTCAGTGAAAACTTTACCCCTCTGTCCCCCCATCAGTAAATCAGGACATCCCCAGTACCTGCCCCTTCCTCTTATATCTAGGGAACAGGTCATCACTGCTCTTTCAAAGGCAAAAAATACAGCCTCTGTGGGACCTGATAACATCCCAGGCTGCATCCTACATGAACTCAAGCAGGAACTTGCAGCACCATTAGGCACCCTGTTCAACCAAAGCCTGAGTACTCAGTTCATCCCAGCTGAATGGAGGACAGCCACTGTCATCCCTTTACACAAAGGTGGAGCGTCCACCAATGTGGGAAATTATAGACCCATCAGACTAACTAGCCTGATCTGCAAGGCCATCGAATGGATTATCATGGACCTAATTAACAAGGACATTGGCAACCTCCAAACACTTAATCCCACACAATTTGTTTTAATCAAGGGGATGTCATGTCTGCTAAATTTGGTTGACTTCTTTGAGAAAGTCATCAAAGGCATGGACGAGGGGAAAACGGTGCATAACATCTACATTGACCTTGCCAAAGCCTTTGAGACTATTCCCCACTCGGGCATAATAGATAAACTCTCTCAGCTAGTCATCAATCCATATGTTACCAGATGGTTAGCAAACTGGCTCACTGATAGAACCCATGTAGTCAAAATAGGGGAAGCCACCTCAAGCAGTAGACCTGTAGCAAGTGGTGTACTCCAAGGTTCAGTCTTGGGGCCTCTGTTATTTGGGATATACTTTTCAGAGGTGCAGACTAAAACCAGTGGGCTATGTCTGACCAAGTTTGCAGATGACTGCAAGCTGAATGCTGTCATCAGTTCCTCTAGTGATGTGGACATCCTTCAAGAGGGTCTCACTCAGACAAATGACGGGTGCTGGAAACATGGCCTCAAGCTGAATACCAACAAATGCATTATCATCCCCTTTGGGGAGAGTGATGTCCCCACAAATTATCACATTAATAACAATGTCCTAAGCATGCAATCAGTGGTGAGGGATATGGGCACCCAGGTTGATAGCAAGCTGACTTTTGACCACCATGTTGCTTCCGTTGTACAGAAAGCCTTCTACATGGCCCACCTCATAAGTAAGGGTATCTCATCCAGGGACAAGGAGGTCATAGCATCCCTGTATTCTTCCCTTATAAGGCCCATTATTGAGTACAATGCCCCTTTCGGCATGTACCTCGCAAAGCACATGCAGCAGCTGGAGAGACCACAGAGATTCCTCACCAGGAGAATCCAGGGCCTCAAACATCTACCATACAAAGACAGGCTAAAAGCCCTATTCCTCTACTCAGTTTCATACAGACTCCTCAGAGGTGACCTCTGTCTGGCATACAAGGTGATCATGGACCCCACCTTGATGGGACTGCTGCATATATGCAAGTTAAGTTCCACTCGAGTAACCCCCATGTGTGGTCTCAACCTGGTCTGTGACATCAACAAGATGTGTTGGAGGACAGATTTGTGTCCCAGAGACTCCCCCATCTATGGAATAGACTCCCTCTCCAGATCAAGCAGAGTACCTCTTTGCCCCTTTTTAAGTGTAACCTGAATAACTGGATGGGAAACAGAAAATATACACCTGGGATTCCACCCATGTCCCTGCTGGACAGGGGCATCAGGGGCTGATTTGTCTAAACATGGGCTAAACTCTTGGCTAGGCTTATAAGGGCTTTGGGGCTAATAGCCTAGTAACTTCCTATGATCCTATGTTGGGACATTAATAAAATCTTCTATAACACATAATTAACACACGATTAACTAAATTGCCCATGTGGTTCTCTCACTCGATAGTAATCTTAAGGATCTAGTTTAAAACAGTCCAGTTCTTCCACATGCTTCTCTACCTCCACAGGTCACCCCGATACTGAATTCTATTTAGCAAGTTCAACACTTATCCTCCAACATTTAAGTTTTATTACTGCCTGCGTATTACAGATCCTCTTAGACCCCTAACCAAGGATGACCCCCCCCGCACACACACTCCAGACCACATCTATACACACACACAAATGGTAAGGCCCCCTTTCATAATTACTGAAACCTTACCTCCAACTCAGTAACCACTCAGCCATAAAAAGACCCAAAAGAGCAGAAGGTTCACAAACCATCTGGCCTTCCCAGAACTGTCTGGCTACCTATCACCTAAACCCGTAGGACGTAGCTCTCCAGATTTCTGACCCTAATTCAATTTTTACATTGAGACCACCTCAGTTAAATTAACTAGTTACCCTTGCCCACACATAAACAACCCCATGTATACTAATAGAAGCCTGTTTAAAGGGAATACAGTACTAGTGAATTTAATTTACGTTTTTTGCTCAGTTTTACTCCACAAGACTGAGCCATGATACACCAGCTCTCAACTCCTTTCAGGCCTGCTGCACAGGGAGTAACATTAAGATATGACCACACACTTATATGACCTTAAAGGACTTCAGCCCTCTTTCCTTAAATATAAATCCCTGTCCATGCTATAATAAAGAAAGAAACCCATGATATGCTAAAAAGCATTACAGTCCACACGAACCACCAATAAAGACAAGAAAAGGGTCCAATGATCAAAAATTTTCAAAACATTTATTTATCTAAAAACCACAACAGTGAACTCCCCAAACTATCCCTAAGGCCTAAAAGCTTTTTCAAAGAATAACCTTATCCAAAAAGAAATTAAATTACTATGTTTCTACTACTGGTAATATAAACCGACACTTTGAATCATTCTAAAAGCAGATCTGATGAAGAAGAAAAAGCTCCTCAATTCTTAGTTGACCTACCTGTTTTACATGTTGTATGATTTTTTAAGTAGGTTTGGTATGTAAGGTTTTCTCTTCTTTTGTGCCCAGATAAGGTATTTTTTTCTCTCTGGGTTCTTCTCTTTGAATTAAAAAACAATTACTGCCTCTGCAATAACAACACTATGCAAGAAAGGTAGA